>NC_034198.2:25664659-25823118 GCF_002021735.2 Oncorhynchus kisutch | reverse complement strand
CTGAACACTGAAAACAGACTCAGACCATTATTCCACCTCCACCAAACATTACAGTTGCCACTATGCATTGGAGCAGGTAGCGTTCTCCTGGCGGCATCCAACCCAGATTGGCCAGATGGTGAAGCACGATTCATCACTCCAGAGAACGGGTTTCCACTGTTTCAGAGTCCAATGGTGGCGAGCTTTACACCACTCTAGTCGACACTTGGCATTGCGCATGGTAATCTTACGCTTGTGTGCGGCTGCTCAGCCATAGAAACCCATTTCATGAAGCTCCCGGCGAACACTTCTTGCGCTGACGTTGCTTCCAGAGGCAGTTTGGAACTCGGTAGTGAGTGTTGCAACCAAGGACCGACGATTTTACGCACTATGCGCTTCAGCACGCTGCGGTTCCTTTGTGTGATCTTGTGTGGCCTACCACTTCGTGGCTGAGCCATTGTTGCTCCTAGACGTTTCCACTTCACAATAACAGCACTTACAGTTGACCGGGGCAGCTCTAGCACGGCAGGAATTTGACGAACTGACTTGTTGGAAAGGTGGCATCCATGTTATGACGGTGCCACGTTGAAAGTTACTGAGCTCTTCAGTAAGGCCATTTTACTGCCATTGTTTGTCTATGGAGAATGCATGGCTGTGTGCTCGATTTTATACACAGGGTGTGGCTGAAACAGCCGAATCCACTAATTTCAAGGGGTGTCCACATACTTTTGTATATATTGTGTATATTACATTTGGTATGTATTGGTTTGGTGTGTATTAATTTGTGGATGTCCATCATCAACATGCATGACATGTTATGAAATACAATTCGTATTATATGTTACAAATTTGCAAAACCTATAATGTGTAACAAATTTCCAAATGTAGGATAAGTTACGAATTCTAGCTAGGTGGCTAACGTTAGCTAGGCTAGGGGTTAGGGTTTCAGGTTACGTTTAGGAGTTAAGGTTATCTAAAAGGGTTAGAGGAAGGGTTAGCTAAAGGGCTAAGGTTAGGGTTAGGGTAAGGGTTAGCTAACATGCTAAGTAGTTGCAAAGTAGCTAAAAAGTAATAAGTAATTGAAAAGTTGCTAATTAGCTAAAGTGCTAAAGTTGTCCATGATAAGATTTGAACTCGCAACATTTGGGTTGATAGACGTTTGCATTATACTAAGACTCATCCACTCCAAAGTAACCATCTGTCTTTTGTAACCATACCAAACATAACATATCATGCTAATTTAAGTGTCCCGGATTAACGTTTACTATGTTATGTCTAGTTTATGAGACCAGGCTGCCTCTACCTAAGTCAGGCCCTTTTCAGACTGCAGATCTCCCATTCAAAAAAGGGTCTCAATAGGGCCACCAGTGCAACAATTGACTTGTGGATCAGTAGGTTGACAGCTGCACCTGTACCATTTTGTATTCACATCTCAGATCAGGCTTGGTCACCGTTTTGCACAGTGACCAGTGTTCAACTTAATACGCATTGTCCATTGCAGGGGGTAAGTTATCATGGTGTCCTTGGTCCTCAGTGTCCCAACCATCAAACATTTACCGGCCAGTGTCACCCAGCTCAAAGCTACGGCCCTCAGATGCTCAGGGTAAAAGAGAGGGTGGAAGAGGGGGGGGGGTTGAAAAGTTGAGGGGCTGGTGTGGTAGACAGAGAGGGGAGGGGCCATTCCTGTTATTGTGGAACCCTCAGCTGGACTTTGTAACGGGCTCGGTCTTGCTGATAATGATGACAAACTAGATATTCCGTCCCCCTATCCCTTCAACCCTTCAACCACAGGGTGTGACATAACAGTGACAGGATGAAAATCTACCCAGGCTGGCAGTTTACAAAACAGCTCACATGACAACTTCCTGTCCGACCTCTTAGGATTAGCAGTGTCAGGGTCCCATCAGAGTCCAGAATGCTCTCTGTGACCCACAGCAGACATGCCAAGTGATTCTTAGCTCTCTTTATGTGTGTTTAGTGAACGCTGACGCGATCAAAAGAGCTAAGTCCCACCCCCTTGCCCTCCTCCATGGGTTAGTCTCTCTCTGCTCTCTGTCCACTGCCTCCCAGGCTGTCCGTCCCCCAATATTGATGTGAGGGGGAACAATGGCAAACTCTGTGTACCATGAGGACTGTGGAGGAATCACCGCCTGAAGAAGGCATTCAACTTGGGGCTTACAGAGCAGTAGGAGGGAATGTTTCTTTGTTTCTTCATTTTTTTCTGGTAATGTAACTCTGTGCCAATTTAATGGACATACAGTAGGAATTGATTAAAATGGCCATGTACTGTACAGTACATGCATAAGTGATAAAACGTACTGTACTCGCAGTTTGCCTGAATGAACCTCTAAGCTACAAATCTACTGTTCATCACAGCACATCTAATCGAGTGCTTATATGTATTACATAATAAAATATATCATACATCTCATAAGGTCTATGAGGCAGATAGTGTATTATAATGGACTTGTGACTGAGAGGTCCACAGATTACAGTGATGATGCACATCAAGTCTTATTTGCTTTATCTGTCTTGAGCATATTCAGCAGACTCTTACCTTCTAGCTGAGTGGCCTAGAGGAAAGCATTTCAGTCACAATTCTCTCTAAATCTGGACAGTTCTGGGCTTGAGAGGGGATGTACTTCCTTGACAAGCTTGTTATCCAAATAGGTTTAAACAAAATGACACACTACTGGTTTAGAGTGATCTTGACACCAAACCCATTTCAAGTCATTGTAAAATTACAATATTAATGTCCAGGCATTACAAACTGTGCTTTGCCTCAGCTCCACATCAGTTCCACAGGAATCATTCTTCTGTAGGATAATACAGGTAAATACCATTAGAGTTGGCCAGTTTCCCTGTGGGAAACACAATGGCCCAGTTTATCCCAGCAGGGGTCAGCCATTTCTGCAGGCAGCTCAACTGAGAGCCATCATTGGTTAATATACTGCCAGGAGTCTCAAGGTCTCCCCCAGTTTAAGTAACAAGTACTGTTCTGTTCAATGTGGTATCGAATTACCACGAGTCATCTATCTTGCATGGATGGTGTCTTTTCTCAAATCAGTCTCAACTCTTAAACATGGCCAAACAACCGTCATTCTTTAGCTAGGTTGTTTGGAATGTCTGTCACAATGCTGATACTGTATTGTTGACTGTCTGGTCCCTTGTGGCCATCTGTTGTTGAGAGCTGTTTTTTGGAGGGGCTATTTGTTTAAAGGGAGAAAGGGAGTGTTTATTTTCACACAACTTACTTACATAATTTACAGTAAGCCATCTGTAGTTAGGCTTACAGTATTATGGTAAGTACCAGTTGTGTGAAAATAAACACTCCCTTTCTCCCTTTAAACAAATAGCCCCTCCAAAAAAACAGCTCTCAACAACAGATGGCCACAAGGGACCAGACAGTCAACAATACAGTATCAGCATTGTGACAGACATTCCAAACAACCTAGCTAAAGAATGACGGTTGTTTTGGCCATGTTTAAGAGTTGAGACTGATTTGAGAAAAGACACCATCCATGCAAGATAGATGACTCGTGGTAATTCGATACCACATTGAACAGAACAGTACTTGTTACTTAAACTGGGGGAGACCTTGAGACTCCTGGCAGTATATTAACAATGATGGCTCTCAGTTGAGCTGCCTGCAGAAATGGCTGACCCCTGCTGGGATAAACTGGGCCATTGTGTTTCCCACAGGGAAACTGGCCAACTCTAATGGTATTTACCTGTATTTATCCTACAGAAGAATGATTCCTGTGGAACTGATGTGGAGCTGAGGCAAAGCACAGTTGTAATGCCTGGACATTAATATTGTAATTTTACAATGACTTGAAATGGTTGGTGTCAAGATCACTCTAAACCAGTAGTGTGTCATTTTGTTTAAACCTATTTGGATAACAAGCTTGTCAAGGAAGTACATCCCCTCTCAAGCCCAGAACTGTCCAGATTTAGAGAGAATTGTGACTGAAATGCTTTCCTCTAGGCCACTCAGCTAGAAGGTAAGAGTCTGCTGAATATGCTCAAGACAGATAAAAGCAAATAAGACTTGATGTGCATCATCACTGTAATCTGTGGACCTCTCAGTCACAAGTCCATTATAATACACTATCTGCCTCATAGACCTTATGAGATGTATGATATATTTTATTATGTAATACATATAAGCACTCGGATTAGATGTGCTGTGATGAACAGTAGATTTGTAGCTTAGAGGTTCATTCAGGCAAACTGCGAGTACAGTACGTTTTATCACTTATGCATGTACTGTACAGTACATGGCCATTTTAATCAATTCCTACTGTATGTCCATTAAATTGGCACAGAGTTACATTACCAGAAAAAAATGAAGAACAAAGAAACATTCCCTCCTACTGCTCTGTAAGCCCCAAGTTGAATGCCTTCTTCAGGCGGTGATTCCTCCACAGTCCTTCATGGTACACAGAGTTTGCCATTGTTCCCCCTCACATCAATATTGGGGGACGGACAGCCTGGGAGGCAGTGGACAGAGAGCAGAGAGAGACTAACCCATGGAGGAGGGCAAGGGGGTGGGACTTAGCTCTTTTTGATCGCGTCAGCGTTCACTAAACACACATAAAGAGAGCTAAGAATCACTTGGCATGTCTGCTGTGGGTCACAGAGAGCATTCTGACTCTGATGGGAACCCTGACACTGCTAATCCTAAGAGGTCGGACAGGAAGTTGTCATGTGAGCTGTTTTGTAAACTGCCAGCCTGGGTAGATTTTCATCCTGTCACTGTTATGTCACACCCTGTGGTTGAAGGGTTGAAGGGATAGGGGGACGGAATATCTAGTTTGTCATCATTATCAGCAAGACCGAGCCCGTTACAAAGTCCAGCTGAGGGTTCCACAATAACAGGAATGGCCCCTCCCCTCTCTGTCTACCACACCAGCCCCCTCAACTTTCAACCCCCCCCCCCTCTTCCACCCTCTCTTTTACCCTGAGCATCTGAGGGCCGTAGCTTTGAGCTGGGTGACACTGGCCGGTAAATGTTTGATGGTTGGGACACTGAGGACCAAGGACACCATGATAACTTACCCCCTGCAATGGACAATGCGTATTAAGTTGAACACTGGTCACTGTGCAAAAACGGTGACCAAGCCTGATCTGAGATGTGAATACAAAATGGTACAGGTGCAGCTGTCAACCTACTGATCCACAAGTCAATTGTTGCACTGGTGGCCCTATTGAGACCCTTTTTTGAATGGGAGATCTGCAGTCTGAAAAGGGCCTGACTTAGGTAGAGGCAGCCTGGTCTCATAAACTAGACATAACATAGTAAACGTTAATCCGGGACACTTAAATTAGCATGATATGTTATGTTTGGTATGGTTACAAAAGACAGATGGTTACTTTGGAGTGGATGAGTCTTAGTATAATGCAAACGTCTATCAACCCAAATGTTGCGAGTTCAAATCTTATCATGGACAACTTTAGCACTTTAGCTAATTAGCAACTTTTCAATTACTTATTACTTTTTAGCTACTTTGCAACTACTTAGCATGTTAGCTAACCCTTACCCTAACCCTAACCTTAGCCCTTTTAGCTAACCCTTCCTCTAACCCTTTTAGATAACCTTAACTCCTAAACGTAACCTGAAACCCTAACCCCTAGCCTAGCTAACGTTAGCCACCTAGCTAGAATTCGTAACTTATCCTACATTTGGAAAATTTGTTACACATTATAGGTTTGCAAATTTGTAACATATAATACGAATTGTATTTCATAACATGTCATGCATGTTGATGATGGACATCCACAAATTAATACACACCAAACCAATACATACCAAATGTAATATACACAATATATACAAAAGTATGTGGACACCCCTTGAAATTAGTGGATTCGGCTGTTTCAGCCACACCCTGTGTATAAAATCGAGCACACAGCCATGCATTCTCCATAGACAAACAATGGCAGTAAAATGGCCTTACTGAAGAGCTCAGTAACTTTCAACGTGGCACCGTCATAACATGGATGCCACCTTTCCAACAAGTCAGTTCGTCAAATTCCTGCCGTGCTAGAGCTGCCCCGGTCAACTGTAAGTGCTGTTATTGTGAAGTGGAAACGTCTAGGAGCAACAATGGCTCAGCACGAAGTGGTAGGCCACACAAGATCACACAAAGGAACCGCAGCGTGCTGAAGCGCATAGTGCGTAAAAATCGTCGGTCCTTGGTTGCAACACTCACTACCGAGTTCCAAACTGCCTCTGGAAGCAACGTCAGCGCAAGAAGTGTTCGCCGGGAGCTTCATGAAATGGGTTTCTATGGCTGAGCAGCCGCACACAAGCGTAAGATTACCATGCGCAATGCCAAGTGTCGACTAGAGTGGTGTAAAGCTCGCCACCATTGGACTCTGAAACAGTGGAAACCCGTTCTCTGGAGTGATGAATCGTGCTTCACCATCTGGCCAAATCTGGGTTTGGATGCCGCCAGGAGAACGCTACCTGCTCCAATGCATAGTGGCAACTGTAATGTTTGGTGGAGGTGGAATAATGGTCTGAGTCTGTTTTTCAGTGTTCAGGCTAGGCCCCTTAGTTCCAGTGAAGGGAAATCAAACGCTACAGCAAACAATTAATTTCTAAATAATTCTGTGCTTCCAACTTTGTGTCAACAGTTTAGGGAAGGCCCTTTTCTGTTTCAGCATGTCAATGCCACTGTGTACAAAGTGAGGTCCATAAAGAAATGGTTTGTTGAAATCGGTGTGGAAGAACTTGACTGGCCTGCACAGAGCCCTGACCTCAAACCCATCGAACACCTTTGGGATGAATTGGAACGCCGACTGCAAGCCAGGCCTAATCACCCAACATCAGTGCCCAACCTCACTAATGCTCTTGTGGCGGAATGGAAGCAAGTCCCTGCAGCATCTAGTGGAAAACTTTTCCAGAAGAGTGGGGGCTGTTATAGCAGCAAAGGGGGGACCAACTCCATATTAATGCCCATGATGTTGGAATGAGATGTTTGAGGTGTCCACATACTTTTGATCATGTATTGTATCACACTGAATAGAGTGTCTCGGATTTTCGTACAGAATAATATTACATTCTTTGAGACCAGTTTGGTAGTGGAGAATTGGGTAATTTGAGCCAAAGGGGTAAATTGAGCCACCCTTGTTTCCAAGAAACCATACACAAAATTAATAATTTTACCAAATATTTAGGAAGAGGTCCTAATTTCATCGATTCTGTGAAGAAAGAAACCACATGGTAAAAGTGTTAAGCAAGTTGAGTCCAACAAACGGATTTTCACCAAGTCAAATGAATTTGTGCTGGAGGTTTCATGATGCTTTTATCTAAACCAAAGTAGATCATTTTAAAATGGCTCTATACATCAGTTGCGGTCTTTATGAGGTCCTAAACCTAGCATGAAAGTGCATCCTTGTACAGTAGCTGTGTGGGCTAATATAGTGAAAATGTTTGCCTTGGGTAATGGCCATGGGGTAAATTGAGCCAATGACAAATTGAGCAAATGAATGTGTTTTCTTCCAGGCATAAGCAAAGGCATTGGCAGGTTATGCTGGGATTGAGGTAACAACAGGACCTGGCCTATGTTAAAAGTGTTTTAAAAAGTAAAAAGTGTTTGTTAGGTGTTAAGCCTGTGTTAAAAGATGCTTAACATTATTAAATGACAAAAAAGCAATTGTGGTTTGTGTTGAATTGTGTTTTGGAAATAAAGATAGACATGGTAGTGGTAATATTTCATTTCATTCTGTACAGAATGTATAGTGATAGTAGTAATTATTAATTATTTTACTGATATTAGAGATGTTCACCAACACAACACCAGAGCCAGAGACTCTGATATTGCATGTTTTAAATTTAAGAGTCTATCTGGTAAGAAACCTTTTTACACACACCGGCGCTGTTGAATAGAACAAGCCACCACAGTAACTCAAAGCCATGCCAACCATAACTTAATTTAAAAAGTATGTCAAAGCTGACTAATGATCAAGCAATAGATTTGTTTTATTTTTATGTCTGTATGTAGGCAATGACAATGTCATCATTTGTTTTGTTATGTGTCATATGCGTAACCAGATGATGCCTAGTAGGCGAGGTCTATTGTGTAGCCTAGAACTAGGCAACTAGGTCTATGTTCGTGCATTTTTTTAATCATTTATTTAAGAGGACCCCAATGGAAATACGTTTTCTAACTTTTTTGTGTCGTTCTCGATTATTGTAAACTCATTCTCCACGTGTGCGGTTGTATTATGTTTTAAATGGTCAAATAAATAAATCTATAACTGCTGTAAAGAGTAGGAAAGAGGCTCAGAGGCTTCCATTGGGTTCAAGCTACCCCTGAAGCACAGCAGATGTGCTGCTCTGCCGTTGAGACTACAAAGTCCTCGCCGCCACTTCCATGCGAACACATTAAAGAGCGTCACACTACAGAACGCACTGACCTTTCAGATTTCATTAAGCATTAGGGGGAGTGAGGCTGGGGGAACAGGACCATTGTTCTGTAATTAGAATCTTAAGGGAAACGTTGAGGGAGCGTTAGGGGAGAGCCTGGTGGAGTCAACGGAGTGAAAAGATGACATGGAAACAGTAGACAACAATGATGATGAGATTAGAGGGTCTACAACATCACAGCCTGCCTTCATTTCCCTCCATTCATGGCTAACCACTCTCTGTCCCCAATGTGGCACATGTATGCCAGTAACCGAAAGGTTACTATACCTTGAGCTGACAAGGTAAAAATCTGTTGTTCTGCCCCTGAACGAGGTAGTTAACCCACTGTTCCTAGGCTGTCATTGTAAATAAGAATTTGTTCTAAACTGACTTGCCTTGTTAAATAAAATTACAAGAATGTGTGAGGATGGCCCTCTGTTAGGAAGTCTGTTGTTGGCCTCACCTCTTGCATTTATTGCATAAAATGTGTGTCTAGTTTGCAGTAGACTCATCAGTCATTGGAACAAGTGTCTCATCATTTGTTGAAATGCTGTCTTTATAAACTACTGCTTTTTTTCATGAAGCTCAGTTGTCTTCTGCTTTCCTCCCAGTGTTTCTTGTCTTACCAAGCAAATGGAGCTGGTTTCTCAACCTTGTCTCAGAGCATTTCGTATTGTTCTATATGTAAATCCGAGGCTCAATTTATTTGGATATGTTATGTTTGATATGGTATGTATTATTTGTGGATGTCCATCACCCATTTCATATCATATGTTACGAATCACAAAAATCATATATGTTATGACTTTGCAAAACATGATATGTTACGAATTCTAGCTAGCTAATTGGCTAACGTTAGGTAGCTGGATAATGTTGACCAGGCCTGGGTTAGGGCTCCCGAGTGGTGCAGCGTTCTAACGCACTGTCTTGTAGTGCAAGTGCCATCACTACAGTCCCTGGTTCAAATCCAGGCTGTATCACATCTGGCTGTGATTAGGCGGTGGTGCACAATTGGCAGGGGTAAGCCGTCATTGTAAATAAGAATTTGTTCTTAACTGACTTGCCTAGTTAAATCATAAATAAAAATAGGGTTAAGGTGAGGGGAAGAGTTAGCTAACATAAAAAGTAATTGAAAAGTTGTTAAGATGCTAAAATTATCTGTGATGAGATTCAAACTCACAACTGGTGTTATACTGTGTTATATGCCTACCCATCTACCCCTACCAACCCCCTATTTTTGTTTTTATCTTAAACTGTCTTATGTAACCATACAAAACGTGACTTATCATACCAATTTGAGTGTCCCAATTTATATTTACTATGTTATGTCTAGTCTATGAGACCAGGCTGGGTTTCTTGGAGAGCAGAGCCTCAGGCAGAGATGGTGCATTGACTGAGTGGCTGATATTTTGAAGAGCACCACTGTTGCTTTTTCAACTTCCAATCCGTTGGTAGAACAAATCCTGAGTCGTGTTGTTGGAATGTCCGTCCCACTTATCAGCCTGACTGTATTGGGCTGGGAGGGGATGAGGGGTTGGGTGGAAGTACAGGGCATGGCAGGGTGTGTGTGTGTTGGATACAGGAGATAAGATAGAGTATGTGGAAATAAAAACATCTAACAGATCTGTTGTGGACGTGCTTGGCAGATTATGTCATGTCCTAGGCTTTCCACTCTCTGACTGTCACTCCAAAACACACAAACACAAGAGTGGGCAAGATGTGTAGACAGTGTCTTGATGATAATGTAATAAACCATGTCTTGTAAAACATAAACAGGTCAAAAAGGGGGTCAGATGGTACATGAAAACACATCTAATATACATTTCTACAGATTATTACATAGTCAAATAGAGCTCTCATATACCATATTGACACCCCCAGCCATCCTACAATCTAACCTAGATGCCCTCAATCTCACACAAATTATAAAGGAGCCTACCAGGTACAACCCTAAATCTGTAAACATGGGCACCCTCCTAGATATCATCCTGACCAATTTGCCCTCTAAAAAACAAACCTCTGCTGTCTTCAACCAGAATCTCAGCGATCACTGTCTCATTGCCTGCGTCCGTATTGGGTCCGCGGTCAAGCGACATCACTGTCAACGCTCCCTAAACACTTCAGCGAGCAGGCCTTTCTAATCGACCTGGCCCGGGTATCCTGGAAGGATATTGACCTCATCCCGTCAGTAGAGGATGCCTGGTTGTTCTTCAAAAGGCTTTCCTCACCATCTTAAATAAGCATGCCCATTCAAAAAATGTAGAACTAAGAACAGATATAGCCCTTGGTTCACTCCAGACCTGACTGCCCTTGACCAGCACAAAACATCTTCCCCCCGCGATATGCAATTTTTCAGGGACGTCAGGAACCAATATACAGTCAGTTGGGAAGCAAAGGCTAGCTTTTTCAAACAGAAATTTGCATCCTGTAGCACTAATTCCAAAAGTTTTGGGACACTGTAAAGTCCATGGAGAATAAAAGCACCACCTCCCAGCTGCCCACTGCACTGAGGCTAGGAAACACTGTCATCACCGATAATCTAAGATAATCGAGAATTTCAATAAGCAGTTTTCTACGGCTGGCCATGCTTTCCACCTGGCTACCCCTACCCCGGCCAACAGCTCTGCACCCCTGCAGCAACTTGCCCAAGCCCCCCCCCTGCTTCTCCTTCACCCAAATCCAGATAGATGATGTTCTGAAAGAGTAGCAAAACCTGGACCCCTACAAATCAGCTGGGCTAAACAATCTGGATCTGTTGTTTTTGTCGCACTGCTTTGCTTTATCTTCGCCAGGTCGCAGTTGTAAATGTAAGGGTTGCTTAACTGGTGGCAGGGAAGTCAGACGCAGGAGAGCAGAACTAGGTAATAGCCGGAGCAGTTTAATTGCAAAACCAACGGCATAAAGAAATAACAAACATGGGTACAAAACCCGACACGCACCAGTAAACATGTGCACAAGCACTACAACAAACAATTCCACACAAAGACATGGGGGGGAACAGAGGTTTAAATACACAACAATTAATGAGGGAAATGAAAACCAGGTGTGTAGGAAAACAAGACATAACAAATGGAAAATGAAAAGTGGATCGACAATGGCTAGAAGACCGGTGACGCCGACCGCCGAACGCCGCCCGAACTAGGAGAGATAATAGGAGAGATAATTTATGAAATTATGATATTATTCCCTGAAACAGGCTTGTAATTTACACCGTTCATGAAACGGAAGCTTTCTTCTTTGGAAATTATTTTGTGACTTCATTTTGTAACTATGACTTAGCAATGCAATTTGATAAGACTGATCATGAGACGACCTTGGGGCCACAGAGAGTTTTGGATGAATATGGATCAAATCAAATCAAATGTTATTTGTCACATGCTTCGAAAAACAACAGGTGTAACAGAATAAAAGCACCACCTCCCAGCTGCCCACTGCACTGAGGCTAGGAAACACTGTCATCACCGATAAATCTAAGATAATCGAGAATTTCAATAAGCAGTTTTCTACGGCTGGCCATGCTTTCCACCTGGCTACCCCTACCCCGGCCAACAGCTCTGCACCCCTGCAGCAACTTGCCCAAGCCCCCCCCCCCTGCTTCTCCTTCACCCAAATCCAGATAGATGATGTTCTGAAAGAGTAGCAAAACCTGGACCCTACAAATCAGCTGGGCTAAACAATCTGGATCCTCTCCTGCTGCAATTGTTGCAACCCATATTACAAGCCTGTTCAACCTCTCTGTTGTATTATCTGAGATCCTTAAATATTGGATATCGGCTGCGGTCATCCCCCTTTGAGACCCAAACTGTTACAGACCTATATCCATCCTGCCCTGCCTTTCTAACGTCTTTGAAATCTATATTAACAAACAGATCACCGAACATTTCGAATCCCACCGTACCTTCTCCACTATGCAATCTGGTTTCTGAGCTGGTCATGGGTGCACCTCAGCGACGCTCAAGGTCCTGAACAATATCATAACCGCCATCGATAAAAGACAGTACTGTGCAGCCTTCTTCATCGACCTGGCCAAGGCTTTTCTACTCTGTCAATCACCGCATTCTTATCGTCAGACTCAATAGCCTTGGTTTCTCAAATGACTGACTCGCCTGGTTCACCAAATACTTCTCAGATAGAGTTCAGTGTGTCAAATCGGAGGGCCTGTTGTCCGGACCTCTGGCAGTCTTTATGGGGGTGCCACAGGGTTCAATTCTCGGGACGACTCTTTTCTCTGTATACACCAATGATGTCGTTCTTGCTGCTGGTGATTCTCTGATCCACCTCTACACAGACGACACCATTCTGTATACATCTGGCCCTTCTTTGGACACTGTGTTAACAAACCTCCAAACAAGCTTCAATGCCATACAACACTTCTTCCGTGGCCTCCAACTACATGAAACCACATGCATGTAAAACTACATACATGCCCTTCAACCGATCACTGCCCGCACCCGCCCGTCCACTTGACTAGCATCACTACTCTGGACGGTTCTGACAACTACAAATACCTAGGTGTCTGGTTAGACTGTAAACTCTCTTTCCAGATTCACTCATGCTGCAAACATACCCTCATAAAACTGACTATCCTACCGATCCTTGACTTCGGTGATGTCATTTACAAAATAGCCTTCAACACTCTACTCAGCAAATTGGATGTAGTATATCACAGTGCTATCCGTTTTGTCACTAAAGCCCCATATACTACCCACCACTGCGACCTGTATGCTCTCTTTGGCTGGCCCTCGCTACATATTCGCCGACAAACCCACTGGCTCCAGGTCAAGTCTTTGCTAGATAAAGCCCCGCCTTATCTCAACTCACTGGTCACCATATCAACACCCACCCATAGCATGCGCTCCAACAGGTATATTTCACTGGTCATCCCCAAAGCCAACACCTCTTTTGGCTGCTTTTCCTTCCAGTTCTCTGCTGCTAATGACTGGAACGAATAGCAAAAATGACTGAAGCTGGAGACATATATCCCTCACTAACTTTAAGCATCAGCTGTCAGAGCAGCTTACTGATCACTGCACCTGTACACAGCCCATCTGTAAATAGCCCACCCAACTACCTCATCTCCATATTGTTATTTTTGTTGTTGTTGCTCTTTTGCACCCCAGTATCTCTACTTTCACATCATCATCTGCACATCTATCACTCCAGTGTTAATGGTAAATTATAATTATTTTGCCACTATGGCCTATTTATTGCCTTACCTGCCTAATCTTACTACATTTGCACACACTATATAGATGTGTAACTCTGTGTTGTTGTTTTTGTCGCACTGCTTTGCTTTATCTTCGCCAGGTCGCAGTTGTAAATGTAAGGGTTGCTTAACTGGTGGCAGGGAAGTCAGACGCAGGAGAGCAGAACTAGGTAATAGCCGGAGCAGTTTAATTGCAAAACCAACGGCATAAAGAAATAACAAACATGGGTACAAAACCCGACACGCACCAGTAAACATGTGCACAAGCACTACAACAAACAATTCCACACAAAGACATGGGGGGGAACAGAGGTTTAAATACACAACAATTAATGAGGGAAATGAAAACCAGGTGTGTAGGAAAACAAGACATAACAAATGGAAAATGAAAAGTGGATCGACAATGGCTAGAAGACCGGTGACGCCGACCGCCGAACGCCGCCCGAACTAGGAGAGATAATAGGAGAGATAATTTATGAAATTATGATATTATTCCCTGAAACAGGCTTGTAATTTACACCGTTCATGAAACGGAAGCTTTCTTCTTTGGAAATTATTTTGTGACTTCATTTTGTAACTATGACTTAGCAATGCAATTTGATAAGACTGATCATGAGACGACCTTGGGGCCACAGAGAGTTTTGGATGAATATGGATCAAATCAAATCAAATGTTATTTGTCACATGCTTCGAAAAACAACAGGTGTCGACCAATAGTGAAATGCTTACTTACGGGTTATTTTCCAACAATGCAGAGTTAATGATAAAAATCTAATAAAAAATAGAAATAGTGACAATAAATACATAGAATAAATACACAGTGAATAACAAATATTCATTAGCATGAAGAACATTCAACTTGTGAATTTCCCTTGTTCTTACAAACTCCTTTTAACAAACAGACAGACCGTTGCACAATTGATTCCAGAATATAATCATGGATATCTTTATTATTCCCTGAAGTGGTTTTGACTGAGATGTTGATGGTTTCAGTAAACCATACAATTTGTTCTCAACTTTTCCTCCCTCTCCTAAGTTTAACCCCATTTTACTAAGGCACCACATACTGTAGCAGACATACAGAGGGGTTTGTTCACACAGAGACCTGTCTAATGCACACTTGTGATAAGTATATCTCTTTTCCAACAAGATGGAGTGTAAACTTTCCTTTGTTGTGTCAATCGCATGCTATGTGACAAAGCAAACATTTATCTGTAAAAAAAAAGAAAGAGAAGAGGGTAGGTATCCTTGAGTATAATCAGTCTATCACCCCAGCAGGTTTCTCACCCCACAGGTCATAGTGGATCAATGTTCATAAAACCAGAGGAGGGTGAAATTAAATTTAGACACATCACAGTAGACACTTGAAAGAAGACAAGACACCATAAAAATACAGGATGTTGTTTTGATTTCTCCTTCAGGTTTCAACAGGCATCTACAAAACCCCTCTCTTTATTTTGATGAACAACAACCCCCACCACCAGATAAAAATGTCCCAATTAGATAGCAAACAACAGTGGAATGACTGTATTAGCCACCTCATTGCAGATAGCAGATTGGGTCCTATGAGTAGTGTTGGAATCTGTGAAGACTGCAGTGCCATGTGCAGCAGCCTCCAGACAATGTCTGTGTCCCCTGAGGGATCTTTTCATCCAATGCACCCAGCAGCCCTCCCCTGCCTCCCAAACGTGGCCCCATCGCAGTTCTCCTGGTTATGTCATTGCAATATCTTTGCAAATAACAGCTGCCTGCAGCTCCCTTCCCCTCACACTGTGCTGGGCAGAGTCACGAAAAGAGAGGAACTGGGTGCAGCCCATGGAAAATAATGATACTTATGACAAATCATGGGATTAAAGGTACAGAATGGAAAGATTCATTGTTGAGAGGTCCATCTTCCAGTAAATGTGCCAGTGATGTGGACATTTTTAAGCTGGTATTGCTTGTAGTCTGTTTCTGTATGCATCCGTATAAAACCATACTTCTCGGCATGGAAATATCATAATTGAAAGTATTGACATTTCAATTTTGTTTTATTGACCCAAGGTACTACTGTGCTTGAGTAATCGAAAATATATTTTTTCATACTTCATTTTCTATTGGTAAGGCTCATAGTATCAGGTTGCTCCTTTTGAGCTTGAAATCTGATCACTGACCCATATAGAAACCAAATTGAACATGTTGATGTCAAGGCATCTCCAGGAGGTTGTAATGTACTCCTCCCACACTTGCGGTCAAATTCAGCTCAAACTGTAAATTCAACTCACATAGTCCCATGATGTATTAAAACCTTTCCAATGCCTGCCTGCCTTTCATCAGCACAAGATCAGTCATTCAATACCAGGGTCATCAGTTCCCCACTGACAGTCTAATGGAGGCTCAGTGGCTTAAAGTATTAGCCAGTAAGAACATGGGTGCAACCGATCGTAAACCACTTGCTGGCCATATGGGGTAAAAGGATCAGATAGAGTTTTCAAGACAAAACACAGCAGTCTCAGTCAGTATTATAATGTAATTCATCTTCTTTAATGCATTTTTTGGTCATTACAACAATAGTTCCAAGCAGTGTGTGAGCGTTGACAACTCTCTCCAATAATCTTTAATTGAAAATAATTCCTACGATACGGAGGCATTATATCGTGATCTTAAAATATGTATTTCATGGGCAAACTATTTTCATGGGATTCAAATAGGATTTTTTTAAAACTCATGTTTGTTTTGTTGCAGAGCCTATTTTTTGAGGATGTGAGAGCCATAAGCTATGAGGTTACAGGAGGAGAAAGTAGGTGATTCGCCTTTCCCTCAACAGCCTTGCCTGTTTTCCGAATTTGTGTCGGCTCACAAAGTTGGAAAACAAGATAAAGGTTCTGGCCCACTGCCTTGACTCTGACTGGGGCAGTGGGAATATAAGGGGGGGGGGGGGGGGGGGTCAACAGGCTGGTTACATCTGGTTTCTAGGCCACAACTTAATAAGAAACCCAGAGGGGGTCTGTTTTCTCTTCTCAATGTCATTTTCTTGTCTTCATTTCCCAGCAGCACTTTATGTATACACATTGAGACACTTTTCTACTTAAAAAGGTAAATATGTTAGAATCCTCACCTCTTTTCTCTGGGGAGGATAAACTATAACAAGCTTACAGAAGTTCTATTGGGCTGACTGCTGAGACAGCATGACAAAGGACAGGTTTAAGATAAAGTAGACATAGTGACATCATAAAGGCTAGGGCAAGCTGTTAAAAAGGGTGTGGGACACTATCCAACTGTTCCCTTTATACAGTAAACATGCACACGTCACACATTAGAAATAAACAACCTCTATCATCCCATCCAAGACAAACAACATTTGAGGTTCCCCACAGTTTATTAGGAAAAGGGGAGGGAGCTTTGGGGGCAAAAGGGATAAAGATATATATATATATATATATTTTTTTTAAAGAGATTTCTTTCTTAATAAATTAATCATCAAATGTTCTTTGTAAAACAGCTGTGCACCATTATTAGTGGCGTTTGAAGATTTGATAACCGTTTTCTTAGAAACCATGCTCTTGGCAACAAAATAAATGTATTGGCAAAAGCCCAAATGACTGCAGACCAGCTGATTTGATAAACGCTCTCTCCTCACTCTCTCTTTTTTTGATATCTAGATGATTTTACTTTTAAATTACATTTATGCAGTGCTGAGAGTGCAGCTTGCAAGCTATAGCTCAGCAAGTTGTTTACCTTCGTGATGGAAAGACAAGTGTAGGGTGTGAGATGGAATTTAAATTTTTCAGGTGTGGAGTGAACAAGAAGGTGGAAGAGGCTTGGCATCTTGCGATGATATGCATTATATATATATATAATTTATTTAACTAGGTAGGTCAGTTAAGAACAAATTCTTATTTTCAATGACGGCCTAGGAACAGTGGGTTAACTGCCTTGTCAGCTCTTGGATTCTGATCTGGCAACCGTCCCATGGGGACTTGCATCTTCGGTTACTAGTCCAACACTCTAACCACTAGGCTACCCTGCCACCCCATATGCCTAGAGTTTCAAGCTTTGGTTTACTTCAAATGTAATCTTCAAGTTAATAATATTTATGTTGGATTCATGTCTCTATCTCAACCAAAAATCTATATTAAAGTGCATTTAAAGTTTGATTTGATTTAGTCTTATTCTGTAACTTAGATTTTTTGTTGAGATGGAGACTTGAATCCAACACAACAATTTAGAATTTGTAGACAAACTGGAATTGAAGCCAGACTAAGTCAGTGGCACTAAAGATACATCTCCTTTTAACTGTTGATATTTGGTTGCGCTGACAACCAAACACAATTCAATAACACTTTTGCAATACAGTAAATAGCCTATTATCTCGTCGACAAGTTGATATGTTGGATTCACATCTCCAACTAAACAAAACATTTAAGTTATAGAATAGGATTAAAACTTCTTCAGGATCGGTGGTTCCCCACAGGACGGTAGAGCTAACGAAAGCTAATGTGATTAGCATGAGGTTGTAAGTAACAATAACATTTCGCAGGACATAGACAGTTCTGATTTTGGCCAAAATCTTAATTGCGCCTGAGCTGGAATAATACATTATGGCCATTCTCTTGCATTTCAAAGATGATGGTACAAAAAAAATACAAAAGAGTTGTTTTGTGTGTTATATTCTCCTACATTCATTTCACATTTCCACAAACTTAAGCGTTTCCTTTGAAATGCATATGCATATCCTTGTGTCAATGCCTGAGCTACAGGCAGTTAGATTTGTGTATGTCATTTTAGGCAAAAATTGAAAAAAAGGGGCAGATCCTTAAGAGGTTTTAAGCCAGTGGCTCAGATGAAACTATCCAAGCATTTATTTATTTTTACCTTTATTTAACTAGGCAAGTCAGTTAAGAACAAATTCTTATTTTCAATGACAGCCTAGGAACAGTGGGTTAACTGCCTATTCAGGGGCAGAATGACAGATTTGTACCTTATCAGCTGGGGGATTTGAACTTGCAACCTTTCAGTTACTAGTCCAACGCTCTAACCACTAGGCTACCCTGACACGCATGAAATACATTGGGGCAAAAAAATATTTAGTCAGCCACCAATTGTGCAAGTTGCTTGTTTGTAGGTGACCAAATACTTATTTTCCACCATAATTTGCAAATAAATTCATTAAAAATCCTACAATGTGATTTTCTGGATTTTTTCTCTCTCATTTTGTCTGTCATAGTTGAAGAATACCTATGATGAAAATTACAGGCCTCTGTCATCTTTTTAAGTGGGAGAACTTGCACAATTGGTGGCTGACTAAATACTTTTTTGCCCCACTGTACATTTAAATGTTGATATTTACCTAACACAATTCAATATGACATTTGTAATACAGTAAATAGCCTAAAGTGAAGGCTATCTTACAAACAAATGTAACAGTGTTTATTGAATCTTAAAATGAGTAATATCCACGGCCATATTTTGAGGTTCCTGTAACTATAAATGTATTCTTATGTAATCATGGATGCAAAGGTCACAGGTCTGGAGATCTTCACAATGGCCATAATAATCTGCACAGAATCTCGAACAGCGTTGATGACGTGCACTATGTATTTTTTTATATAATCTCAACTGCAATCCAGGTAATGTGGTTGTGCTAATATTGTCTGTTACATGGAATTGTCAATCACAGTGAACTCAAGTAGGACAGGGCAATGCTAAGGCCTTTCTTTCATGATTTCAAGTGGATACTGTCCCACACAATTGAAAAGCCTGGACCCAAGTATGTTGGTGGTGGTTGAAAGAGATGGTAGTTTGTCAAGGCCATTACAAGTGCCCCTGTGCCCCCTATGGGCATGATGTCTCTGCACACACGCATTCACACGCACACTACTGCACTCTATAGAGGGTTTTCTTTACCCCCTCCAAATGACATGACAACACATCTGCTGCCCTATCTTCAAAGCTGGGGAGCCTTGTTTTACAGGTCCCAGTTGTGGGTCTGGTGCAGCAGATAATAGAGCCTTTAAAACAGGATAAATTATGAAACAGAAAAATGTTGCTTTTAAAGGTTCTCTCAAGTATCAAACATAAAGTTTTGTTTTGCTAAGTGTATTTAATAATTTGTCTCATAAATCCCTGACATATTATTTCATAAACAGATCAAAAATACATCAATTTACACAACAAAAATATTAAATTCCAATCCAATTCACATCCTTTACATTTATACCCCAAACACATGTACTTTTAAGATCAATACACCTGTTTAGGTTATAATTATGTAGTTGACTGTTACCCACTATAGCCCCATAGGAGACTCTAAAACATGAAAGCCTTTAAAGACTGGTTTAACTCATTAGAAGTTACTTTATACCCATGCTCAAAATACATTCACAAAGTGTAAGAAGGGCTAATAGAAAGACGAGGCTATTGTAAGTGACATTAATGCTAATTATTGAAAAATGACTGAACAAGCTAGCATAGCGCTAACTGACCGGAGCTAGCAAACCGATAACCGGAGCTAGCCAAAAGCTAACCGGAGCTAGTCTTAAGCTCGCAGCTTTTCTAACATTTACAGTACAACAATTACAAAGTTCTTAAACATCACAGTTACGACATAAAATTCTCTAAACCCTTAGGATATTGTCAGGAGTGTCTTTTTCAAAAATATATATTTTTGGAGTTAACACATTTTTATTTTCTAGATCAAAGGTCTGCACCGCTATCATTTAATTTTACACTCGACATGCGTTTTCTGTCGAGTACGAAGATATACAATGACGATGTTGTTCAAAATCATTACATTCACTTCAACAGGCAAGTTACAAAACCATATTGTGGTATTCAGTGTATTTATGCATTTTAATGGCCTGTAACACAAGATAAATGATGAAACAGTAGAACGTTGCAACTCTTTCAAAGGTTCTCTCAAAAATGAGAACACACAGGTGCAGGATCGCATATAGTCCCAGTGCGACACGAACATGTCTCACTGCGCCCTACTGGCCAACAGTAGTATCAATGCATCGCAGTGGCGAAACCTTGGAGGACTGACATTTTTGTGTGCGTCACACTTGCAACGTCTGTCATACGTATCTGTAGACACTTTTATTGGATTCCAGTTTTTTTCCCCAATCACTTTGGAAAACATTTCAGATGTAAGTGGTATATTTTCAAAACTCTAAGCAAAAAACTCTAAACTGATAACACTTATCATACCCCCTATCTCAAGGGTCTTCACACTTACTAGACTCGCAAAAATACCCTCGGCTACACGTATTACTAAAATGTAAACTGTGAACTTGTCATATCTCGAGCAGTACCCTGAGTTAATAAAGCAGCATACTCGACTCCTCCCTGTCATATTATTGTTTTGGTATTTTTTCTTTGAGTAAGGCCACTCCAGAATGCAGCTGTTTCAGCCTCGCTCAGTGCCTTCTGTGGCGGAGGGGCGGCCAGGGAAAGCACAGAGCGTAGGCGTCATTGATCTTATCAGGAAATATGTTGACTATCTCCTAGCAAATACATTTCTAACTTAGCGTTATGAAGGAAATGTAGACATAAAACGTCTCGGTGCTCACCAGCCACTAAACATGGAAATATGATCATCCGTTACAATAAAGCAAGCTGTAAAATAAGATTCAACTGTGGTTGGTGGTGAATAAAAGCAGTGGCTAACATCTGTTTTGAGGTAGCTATACAACTTGGCTTGTTATTAATCTTTGATGTCAGAATGTTATACCCATGGAACTGGAACTATACAAACGATGAAGCGATGGAGTAACTTTATAAACGTTGTTGCTTTACTCTTAACTGGAGCATCTTGGTAACAGGCCTGCAGACACACTCAGAATGGTGTTTTGGCTGCATCCCAATACTCTAACAATGTTGCAATATTGTAGATCCGTGCTGAATTTGACAATGGGAAGTAAACTGATCATAACCAAATCTTATAGTGTTTGTGTTTGTGGTGGTTTCGATGCATAATTAGCTTTTTTGATGGAACTTGCCCCACCAATATTTTCATGTTAAAATCACCACTGAAAAGCGGTTTGTTTTTTATTGTAAAGTTACAGCCTGTTACATTCTGAAATTGTCGCCATAGCCTTAAATCCCAACCCACTGACGTCCAGGCAAGAGGCAACTCCCCAAAGAATTATCAACGATTTCAGTCGCAATTTGCTTTTACTTCATATAATGACTTCCACGATACTGATCAAATTAAGCCTGGTTTGTTCTAATGTAACTTTAATATGCTAGTGTAAGCCCAATAACTCATATATAGCTTCCGTATTCAGCAATCAGACATCACGTTTATGTGAGGATGCAGAAATTATTTTGGCAATTAGCTAGCTAGCTTGCTAGCTAACATTCTATAGCTGTGTAGTCTATATTTAAGAAATACGGCCCGAGGGGGTGTGGTACAGTATATAGCCGACATACCACAGCTAAGGGCTGTTCTTATGCATGACGCAACGGAAGTGACTGGACACAGCTCTTAACCGAGGTATATTTTCCATATACCACAAACCCCCAAGTTGCCTTAATGCTTTAATTAGAGCAGTAAAAATACATGTTTTGTCATACCCGTGGTACATGGTCTGTTATACCACGGCTGTCAGCCAATCTTAAACCACCCAGTTTATAATATAATATCAATGACACTGTATGATAACATTACTGTACATTTATACTCGTATGGGATGGGGTAAACATTCATTATTGATATGCTAATGCAAGCAGTGTGAAATGGCAATTGCTCGCTCCCTGAAAACTTGAGACATCTGTGGCATTGTGTTGTGTGACAAAACTGCTCATTTTAGAGAGGCCTTCTATTGTCCCCAGCACAAGCTGCACCTGTGTAATGATCATGCTCTTTAATCAGCTTCTTGATATGCCACACCTGTCAGGTGGATGGATTAACTTGGCAAAGAGAAATGCTTACTAACAGGGATGTAAACAGATTTGTGCACCAAATTTGAGAGAAATAAGCTTTTTGTGTATATGGAAAATGTGGGACCAACACATTACATGCTGCGTTTATATTTTTGATCAAGGGAATGATTTGGTTTTACTTTCCAATATAAATTGATGTAAAATTGATACATTTATGAGGTAAAAAATATAAAAATGTACAGTGTTCACCAGTGATCAAACTATGTCCAAACACACCAAGACAGTCATGAAGAGGGCACGACAAAGTCTATTCCCCCTCAGGAAACTAAAAAGATTTGGCATGTGTCCTGAGATCCTTAAAAGGTTCTACAGCTGCAACATCGAGAGCATGTTGGTTGCATCACTGGTTGCATCACTGCCTGGTACAGCAATTTCTTGGCCTCTGACCGCAAGGCACTACAGAGGGTAGTGCATACTGCCCAGTACATCACTGGGGCTAAGCTGCCTGCCATCCAGGCCCTCCACACCATGCGGTGTCAGAGGAAGGCCCTAAAAATGGTCAAAGACCCCAGCCACCCCAGTCATAGACAGTTCTCTCTACTACCGCATGGCAAGCGGTACCGGAGTGCCAAGTCTAGGACAAAAAAGGCTTCTCAACAGTTTTTACCCCCGAGCCATAAGACTCCTGAACAGGTCATGAAATAGTTACCCGGACTATTTGCATTGTGTGCCCCCCCCCAATCCCCCAACCCCTCTTTTTACGCTGCTGCTACTCTCTGTTTATCTTATATTCATTGTCACTTTAACTATACATTCATGTACATACTACCTCAATCAGCCCAACTAACCGGTGTATGTATGTAGCCTCGCTACTTTTATAGCCTCGCTACTGTATGTAGCCTGTCTTGTTACTGTTGTTTTATTTCTTTACTTACCTATTGTTCACCTAATACCTTTTTTGCACTATTGGTTAGAGCCTGTAAGTAAGCATTTCACTGTAAGGTCTACACCTGTTGTTTTCGGCGCACGTGACAAATACACTTTGATGTGATTTGATTATATGTTAACTAGGCACTACATAGTTTTGCTTCAGTTGTTATCAGTTTTGAGCAGTTTGATTAAGTGATAGTAAATTCTACTGTTAGCAAATGACAAGAAAATCATATAGAAAGTAAAGTGAATATTGCATTTTGAAAAGCAGATACTTAGATGGAATATGTATGAAAACTGAAAGAGTGATTTGGTAGAGTGAACAAGTGACTGTGAATTTGTTTGTTGTACTCAGTCAATTGAAAATGAGCTGAAGAGTTTTGAAACGAGCCATTTTGATTATCTGTTTTGATTTGTGTGCTAAAGTTGTGAAAATGTACAACATAATTGTGCAAATTGCACCAAAGTGATTGAACAAAAACCTGTAATAGTTTGTTTTGAGTAAAAAGACCAGACTTCTTCCTCAGCCATTAAAAGTCATTTCTGTGAAAATTCTGGTTCCTCCCTTGATTGTATAACATCATATGACTTATTGAGTTGAAATGTGCCTGAAACCATGATGCTCTGCAGTGCCCTCCTTTTTGGCCTGTGTCAAAATGCATGTTTCCCTGGCCGTGCTGTGTCATTGCAGTTTACAGAGTACAGAGCAAATGTATTCTGTAATTCTCGGACGGAGAAAGGGAGCTATTGGAGATTTTCTGAAAATACCCTTTCTATACATGGGAATGGGTCTATATCTAGACTACTTGTTACCCTGGCTTTGTTTAGAGGCAAAACACACCTACCGTGCATTTGAAAAATATTCAGACCCCTTCACTTTTTCACATTTTGTTAAGTTACAGCCTTATTCTAAAATACAGCCTTATATTAAATGCAATTTTGTCATCAATCTACACACAATACCCAATCATGTCAAAGTGAAAGCAGGTTTTTAGACATTTTAGAAAATGTATAGAAAATAAAAACAGAAATACCATATTTACATAAGTATTCAGACCCTTTGCTATGACACTCGAAATGGAGCTCAGGTGCATTCTGTTTCCAGTGATCATCCTTGAGATGTTTCTACAACATGACTGGAGACCTCCTGGTGTTAATTCAATTGATTGGACATGATTTGGAAAGGCATACACCTGTCTATATAATGTCTCACATTTGACAGTGCATGACAGAGCAAAAACTAGAGCAAAAACCAAGCCATGAAGTCGAAGGAATTGTCCGTAGAGCTCTGAGACAGGATTATTGTCACGACTTCCGCCGAAGCTGGCTCCCCTGTACCCACCCTTGTTTTGTGCGGGATTGAATTTGTGTTACGTGTGTGCGTTAGGTAGAGGTGTTCGTGTTCTGGACCTGGCACCCTGTGTTTTGGGTGATCCACATTATTGTCCGTGCCCTGTGTTGTGGGCTTGTTATTTTGTGCCGCATTAAAGTGCACCTTTCCCTGTGGAACTCTCTGCGCCTGATTCCTCCCTCACCCACCTAGTCCTGTGTGACAATTATGTAGAGGAACAGATCTGGGGAAGGGTACCAAAACATTTCTGCAGCATTGAAGGTCCCCAAGAACACAGTGTCCTCCATCATTCCTAAATGGTAGAAGTTTGGAACCACCAAGACTCTCCCTAGAGCAATCGGGGAGAAGGGCCTTGGTCTGCGAAGTGACCAAAAAACTGATGACAGAGCTCCAGAGTTCCTCTGTAGAGATAGGAGAACCTTCCAGGAGGACAACCATCTCTGCAGCACTCCACCAATCAGGCCTTGATGGTAGAGTGGCTAGACGGAAGCCACTCTTCAGTAAAAGGCACATGACAACCCGCTTGGAGTTTGCCATGAGAAACAAGATTCTCTGGTCTGACGAAACCAAGATTGAAGTATTTGGCCTGAATGCCAAACGTCACATCTGGAGGAAACCTGGCACCATCGCTATGGTGAAGAATGGTGGTGACAGCTTCATGCTGTGGGGATGTTTTTACTAGTTAGGATCAAGGGAAAGACGAACAGGGCAAAGTACAGAGAGATCCTTGATGAAAACCTGCTCCAGTGCTCAGGACCTCAGACTGGGGCAAAGGTTCACCTTCCAAAAGGACAATGACCCTAAGCACATAGCCAAGACAATGCAGGAGTGGCTTCGGGACAAGTCTCTGAATGTCCTTGAGGGGTCCAGCCAGAGCCCGAACTTGAACCCGGTCTAACATCTCTGGAGAGACCTGAAAATAGCTGTGCAGTAACGCTCCACAGCCAACCTGACAGAGCTTGAGAGGATCTGCAGAGAAGAATGGAAGAAACTCCCCAAATACAGGTGTGCCAAGCTTGTAGCGTCATACCCAAGAAGACTCAATGGCTGTAATCGCTTCCAAAGGTGCTTCAACAAAGTACTGAGTAAAGGGTCTGAATACTTATTTAAATATGATATTTCAGTTTTTATTTATTTTTAAATGAGCAAAAAATATATAAAAAAATAAACAGTTTTTGCTTTGTCATTATGGGATATTGTGTGTAGATTGAT
Organism: Oncorhynchus kisutch; assembly: GCF_002021735.2. Lineage (NCBI taxonomy): Eukaryota > Metazoa > Chordata > Actinopteri > Salmoniformes > Salmonidae > Oncorhynchus > Oncorhynchus kisutch. The sequence continues at coordinate 25,797,159 of NC_034198.2, read as the reverse complement.
GAGTAAAAACATTCATTTAATCCATTTTAGAATAAGACTTTAAAGTAAGAAAATGTGTAAGAAGGGAAGGGGCCTGAATACTTTCCGAATGCACTGAAGGACGGAGCCAATCGAATAAACTATAATCAGTGCAAAGACAAAACAAAAGGGATCCAATATTTATCTTCAGCACATACAGTATGGATATGAGGCTCGCATATGGGGTAGTCCAGCCATATCACTCTGTTACTTTGCTCCTCCGGAAAATTATAAACAGGGCCTCTTTCTCAACCAACATTTGGAATTGATTAAAGGAGCGCACACACACAACCTGTTTTGTGGTTACTCTAACTGCTATTAACTTTTCTAACCCAAACATTGCCTGCCAAATCCAATAACTCGCTGTGCTGCCTCCCAAGAAACATTCTCATCTACTGACATTGTTTGCAACAAACTATGGGCCAAGTCTTTTGAACAGCACATACTGAATTTCAGGGTAGGGTTTTGAGGATGGGAAGACATAATCGATGTCTGGTGTGGACATTCAAAAATGTCATGAGGTGTCTTGTTTGTTCTTTATAGAGATTTTCACCAGAGTGATCTCAGTGGACTAAAAGAGATATGTTGTCCTCATTTCACCCATCTTGTGTGTATACAGATGTAGGATATTAATTTGAGCCAGTTTGCTACAGCAGGAAAATAATTATGCTGTAACAGGAAATGTGAATTATTAATGAATTTACATATTTGTAGGGGTTGATACATTTTCAGAGAAGGGAAAATCGAGTCTGAAATTTCTAAATGGAAATTACAAACTTCAGAAGCCTTTTTAAACCTCAAATACACTACAAGTTCTACATGTTCCTGCAACAGGATGATCTAATTAAGATAGTACATCTGTACATTGTATCCAAAGAAGGGCATTAGTAGGTTGGGGGATTCAGACTAGGTCATCATTGTTGCTTTTCTCTGTCAGCACATGGAGTAACAAGTGGACCATAATTTCCTGCCAGTGATGACCTGGGCAGCAACCCAGAATAATTACTTTTCAACATCTATCCAGGCTTGAGCCTCTTAGAAATCACAGCCTTACTTGATCTGCCAAGTACCTCTGTTCTGCTTACAGCTCAATGCCCCACGTTTGCAACTCTGTGATACCGTTTAGCTTTTCTGCAGATATTGGACACCTACATTGGCAAATCCCTCAGGCCACTGGTATCTCTTCCCCAGTGGTGTAACACAAAGTCGTTTTTGCCAACTTTTACTTTGACTTCAGTACATTCCTAAAGACAATAATGTACTTTTTACTTCATAAATTTTTCTTGACACCCAAAAGTACTCGTTACATTTTGACAGGAAAATGGTCCAATTCACACACACGTGAAAAGCATGCCCAAATTATACTGCTTCCTACTCAGCCATAAAAGCTAGAATATGATTATAATTATGATGTCTGTGAGTATAACAGAACTCAAATGGCAGGCAAAAACCTGAGACAAAATCCAACCTTGAAGTGGGAAATCTGAGGTTGGTCGTTTTTCAACTCATTCCCTATTGAAAATACAGTGGGATATTGGTAATATTGCACTTCCTAAGGCTTTCACTAGATGGCAACAGTCTTTAGAACCTTGTTTGGGGCTTCTACTGTGAAGTGGGGGCAAATGAGAGGGGAATGAGTCAGAGGTCTGCCAGGAGCCACGAGCTGACCATGCGCGGTCACGTGAAAGTTAGCTTGCGTTCCATTGCTTTTTTACAGACAAAGGAATTTCTCCGGTTGGAACATTATTGAGGATTTATGTTAAAAACATCCTTTATGTTAAAAACATCCTAAAGATTGATTCTATACATCGTTTGACATGTCTCTACGGACTGTATTGTGTAAAATGAAGTCCTATGAGTGTCATCTGATGAAGATCATCAAAGGTTAGTGATTCATTTTATCTATATTTCTGCTTTTTGTGACTCCTCTCTTTGGCTGGAAAAATGTGACTTGACTCTGATCTAACATAATCGTTTGGTTTGCTTTCGTCGTAAAGCCTTTTTGAAGTCGGACACTGTGGCTGGATTTACAACAAGTGTATCTTTAAAATGGTGTAAAATCCATATATGTTTGAGGAATTTTAATTATGGGATTTCTGTTGTTTTGAATTTGTCACGTACTTCGCCGAAGATGGTGCCTCTTCCTGTTCGGGCGGTGCTCGGCGGTCGTCGTCGCCGGCCTATTAGCTGCCATCGATTCCCTTTCCGTTTGTTTTGGTTATTGGGTAATTGGGTACACCTGTTTTGTATTAGGGTTTGTTTGTAGGGTATTTAAGGGCACTAGGCCCGCTGGGTATTTGTGCGGGCTTGTTTTTTGTTACTCTGTGTTTGATGGTGAGAATTATTCGTGTCTTTATTCTCCGGACTATTTTTGTCCTGGTGTTTTGGACTGGCAACTTATATACGCCCTGTGTGTTGGCGTGACCGTTTTTGTTGCGCTGGTGAATAAATTTGACAAACAACTGAACCCTGCTCTCTGCGCCTGATTCCACCCACCACTCCTAGTTGATCGTAACAGAATTTGGTGCCCTGCAGTTTCACTGGCTGTTGACAGAGAGGTTAAATTATGTCTGAGTGTTGGAGTGTGTCCCTGGCTATCTGTAAATATATATTTTTTTAAATAACAAGAAATTCAATTTACTTTTGATACTTAAGTACATTTAAAACCAGATGCTTTTAGACTTTTACTCAAATAGTATTTTACTGGGTGACTTTCACTTTTACTTGAGTCAATTTCTATTAAAGTATCTTTAGTTTTACACAAGTATGACAATTGAGTACTTTTTCCACCATTGCTCTCCCCCTCCCTCTGGGAAGAGTTATGCAACTTGTCTTGCAAGGCCTTCTTCATAGATGTGGGCATCGGTATGCACATGTCAAAACATGTTATCTGTACCAGGGCCAGTCCTGGCCATTCTGCCACCCTAGGCAAGACCAAAAAATTACCTCCCCTACAAGAATAGTTCCAGTAAGCAAAATTACATTGAAAATAATAAATATTTTTCCACACGTTAAAGTTAGCTTCACGTTACGTTCTGAATGAAAGGTGAAAAGACGTCTTTCCAGACGTTAAAGTTTGGTTCATGTTCAATTCTGAAGGAAAGATGAAAAGTTGAGATTTTTGGTTCCAACCGCCGTGTCTTTGTGAGACGCAGAGTTGGTGAACGGATGATCTCCGTATGTGTGGTTCCCACCGTGAAGCATGGAGGAGGTGTGATGGTGTGGGGTTTCTTTGCTGGTGACACTGTCAGCGATTTATTTAGAATTCAAGGCACACTTAAACCAGCATGGCTACCACAGCATTCTGCAGCAATACGCCATCCCATCTGGTTTGGGCTTGGTGGGACTATCATTTGTTTTTCAACAGCACAATGACCCAAAACACCTCCAGGCTGTGTAAGGGCTATTTGACCAAGCAAGAGAGTGATGGAGTGCTGCATTAGATGACCCGGCCTCCACAATCACCCAACCTCAACCCAATAGAGAGGGTGTGTTGGATGAGTTGGACTGCAGAGTGAAGGAAAAGCAGCCAACAAGTGCTCAGCATATGTGGGAACTCCTTCAAGACTTTTGGAAAAGCATTCCAGGTGAAGCTGGTTGAGAGAATGCCAAGCGTGTGCAAAACTGTCATCAAGGCAAAGGGTGGCTACTTTGAAGATTCTAAAATATAAAATACATTTTGATTTGTTTAACACTTTTTGGGTTACAACATGATTCCATATGTGTTATGTCATAGTTATGATATCACTATTATTCTACAATGTAGAAAATAGTAAAAATAAAGAAAATCCCTTGAATGAGTAGGTGTGTCCAAACTTTTGACTGGTACTGTACATATTACCTCAATTACCTCGACTAACCGGTGCCCCCGCACATTGACTCTGTACCGGTACCCCCTGTATATAACCTTGCTACTGTTATTTTATTGTTGCTCTTAAATTATTTATTTGAGTAGTTTATTTGAGTAAATACTTCCTTAACAATTATTTTTCTTAACTGCATTGTTGGTTAATGGCTTGCAAGTAGGCATCTCACTGTAAGGTCCACACCTGTTGTATTCAGCGCATATGACAAATACAATCTGATTTGATAAATATTTTGCGTCCCCACCTTTCACAAAGTGGGCACTGCTTATCACAGGGCGGCATCAGCGCTCACCTAAAAAGCCCATGGTTGAGAAAAATTGTCATTGTTTTGGGTCAGAATTATGTGAGTTTTTATGTTCTGTTGGAGGTGCGTCTTGGTCAGTTTAGCTTAGAAAATGCTGCCCTCGTCGATCTGCCACCATTGGCAGCCGCCTAATCCTGCCTAATGAGCGGGCCGGCCCTGATCTGTACCATCTAGACATCTCTCACATTTATTCTGGTCTCAGTTGAGGCGGTTATTTGTCATGTGGGTCTCTATGGTTGAGCAAGAGCTCTACATATTGCACCACCAACACACACAGAAAAGTGGCCTGAAAATGTCAGTCATTAAGCAGGGCCAGGTTCTGGCTGAGAGAATAGAGCAGGCTGTCAGCCTAATAGAACGTTTGAGTGACTGATAAAGACTCCAGATGATTGGCCTAATGGCTCATAGCTGTGACTGCAAGTGAAAGCATCAGGGGCTTTCCATATCAACATTTAATTTCATATTTCAATTTCAGCTGCATAAACTCTCCCTATTCAAGTACATTTTTACAATATTGACTGTATTCGGATTATGTTAATACAGTTGACATAATTACACTATCCAGTATTGAGCCATAGTTGTTCAGTCAATCAAGCATTAATTTGTAATAAATAGGTAATTACAAATATCACAAAGGAAAAGAGTTTCAGATACAAAACCCTGACAAATCCATTCCAATGTAACAAACACAAAACCCAGATTGTATACCAAATATTCTTTATTTTCCAAAGGTATCAAACTACAGACAAACAGGTCTTTGTTCTGACATTACACTGAATGCGAGCTGTTATTTCCCCACAACCCCATCCCCCACAGGGCCCTGAACATAGATCATGGAACCTCCATGTTTGCTGGAAGTCATAGCTTGGAAACTCAAGAGTATATATAGTACACCATGTGATGTGCACTGTTACAAAGATACTCATTTGAAGAAATGCATCATTGTTAAATGCATTTGTGTTGAGAAAATAATCGACACAATACTGTTACAATACACAATACAGTTTGAAAATTCTATGACGCTATGAAGAAGCCAACATTCAAAATGACCTAGAAAAAGACAACTGTCCAAAGGTATGTGCACCACTGTCCACTAACACTTACCGCATACCCACATCACATCCAAAGGCCCATCCTATTTAAAGCATTTATGTCACATTTCAATTTCACCCATGTCCCTGTATTTTCCTTTTCAAGAAATAACTAGTATTTCATAACGAGTAGATACATTGCTGTACGTTATTATTTATGTAAATTCATGGTGTATGTGATGATAAACATTTAACTGACTGCTGATGCAACATGGTCTACTAAGTGATCCAGTGAAACATTAACTTCTCCATTCTCTCTGTCTTCAATCATAATTCACTTTCAGAGGTCCATCACACATCCACAGGTGACACATCCAGGTCATCTAAGGAGGTTAACATGATCATGCAGGTAACTATCATTTACCCCAAGGTTTAGTTTGGCATTCTACTGGAAGAGCTATTACAAGGCTTGAAACACAATATCACTGAAAGAAGTGACGGTTAACATTTTGAAATTCAAATAATGTCATATCTATGGGCCTACCTAAATCAGAACACGGTATTTACAGAGACAGACATCCCAGTGATATGGAATATAGGTATTGACAACCTTTTTTCAACCAGTTCCAAGATGATGGTTCTGTTAAGCTTGCTCAAGATAGTAAACACGCTCTTTCCAGGGTATTGGTTGCAGAAAGATACTAAATGACTTGATTGGCTCATAGTCATTAATAACAGATAGCAGAGTATGGTAGTTAAGATCAGTTAACATTGACTCAGCTGCAGTCAGCCCTCTATTATCTCTGTATTATTTTGGCCTAGTCGTCTGGGGATGTTTCTGCCTGTGGTGTTTTATCTAAGGAAATCTGAATACCCAGGTTTGTATTATTTTGCTGACATCACCCTATTCTCTCCAAATTGTCTGAACTTCCCGGGAATCTGGTAACCAGGAGTGTCTAATAGTTTGATCCATTACCTATTTTCCTATTTAACCCTTCACTTCTATCAGGATTCCAATGCACACATAACCAAACAAAAATAGCATTACATAGGCCATTAGGCCCATTCAATCAGATATATATTTTTGCTATCATGATTTAAATCAAACATGATACCACAACAGACATTGTAAACCCCCAGAGTAAAGGAAATTGTGCAGAATAGACGGGTGGGCAAAGTCAACTGATAACAACAGGGATACACATTAAATGTGTTGTCCATTAGACCTGTTCTTTATTCAGTGTAATCTAAATATCTAAACTGCCTCTTCATATACAATTAATTATGCACTATAGTCCACAGGTCTGGTTGCTGTACAGTTCTCAGTTGGACATTCATGCAGGAAATAAAAGATTGCAGTGAGTATACATATAATTCATGGTTCACAGTAACGACATATTGCATTGAAATATTACGTTGAAAAAGTTGATTTCATTTTTGGAGGAGATCATCATTCATTGCTATAATATAATGCTTAACATTGCACTTCAAAACTAATAAACAACCCAAAAGAGTATTAGTACATCATTTGTGTGACTCTTGGTAAAAGTTTAAAAGACTTTCAAGAATTTAACAAAGAAATGTTGACTCACTTATATTGTGTACAACGTGGACAGTAAACGATTGATAGACAAACGAGTTGTATTAGGTTGACATTCTGTATGTAATTTTAAATAAAATATTGCTCTTCCACTTTTAAACTCCTAAAATAGACGACATTAAAAAACGCAATTTGTCCCCTCCTCACAGTAGACCTAAACATACCTTCCGACACATAAATCAAACAGTGGACATGTTACACATGCATTTGAAGCCCATAAGGAGCCCTTTAAATGTTGCCATGGCGATATTTGTTTACAAATCCTTAGGTGGTGTTATGGTCAAGTAAACCAAAGCTCAACAGGTCCAGTTAGAATTCCAGCACATAGCTGGAGACTGAACCTCATTTGAGCTTAGACAGAACCCATGTCCTAATGTAAATACCAGTTATAAATTCTGAAAAACAGTGTTTGAGTGGTTTATACATTAGACGACAAGCTAAACAAGAACCAGAATGAAAACAATGAAAGTTACACAGTACTCTCCTCAAATTATCTGATTACAGCACTGCATGTTTCTTTTAACATAGGAACTACTAAATCAAAGGGACGGTAAATCCCACGTCGGGAAGTTGACTCAATGTCATATGCCAAATTAATCTGAGTTTACATACACTTACCATGGGAAAGGTCAGAGTAAACCAGGTCAATAAAACAACAACATAGACCCTCCTAGTTATCAAGAGGGTTTGATCTTTCACAGTTGTCTATTGGAAGCTGTGTGTCCTTCAGGATCATGGATATAACACAGGGGAAAGTCAATGAGTAGTCTTATCAAACAGCACTTTGAGGGAAGTCAGATCTGTCTCCATTGCAGTTCACGTTGGTAAAGCAAAAATAGCACAAGGTCAGTGAGGCCTAACCTTCACATATCTCAGATACTCCAGATCAGACCTTCGCCCATATTCCAGTCGCTGTTTTCCTTACTGTCCTGAACTCTTAACGTGCTGACATGGAACCAGAATTGGCACCCATGCGTCCCTACTGTCGCACGTGCAGACAGAGGCTAGGCCACACAACAGTACTTCTTCCAGCACGACCTAGAAAGCTTCTTCATCTTATCTGGAGTCCGTTTTTTCAGTCGATGCTGCTGCTGACTGTCGGAGTGCTGGATGCTGGCCACGATGGCTGCGTCAAACACCTCTTTGAGGTTCTTCTGGGTGAGTGAGGAGCACTCCATGTATGACACGGCCCTCATGTCCTCGGCACACTGCTGGGCCTCCTGGGGCTCCACTGGCCTCTCTTTGTACTTTGCCAGCTCGATCAGAACCTTGACGTCCTCCCGCAGGTCTGACTGGGTTCCCACCAGAACCACCGGCGCCTGCGGGCAGTGCCGGCGAATCTCTGGCACCCATTTCTCTGTGACATTCTGAAAAGAAGAAGGGCTGACAACACTGAAGCACAGCAGGAAGATGTCTGCGTTGGTGTAGCAGAGCGGACGCAGTTTGTCAAACTCATCCTGCGGGAAGAGGAGAGGAGAGGAGAGGTGGGTTCATGACACGACCTGATAACTAGTAGAACCAAAAATGGCCATGCTCAACACAATATTCCTCCTTGTGAAAAGGTATTTGAGTGCAGGAATGGAAAGGGCATAGCCATAACTAAGAGAAGGAAAATCCTGCTCTTATTGGCTAAGATGTCACCATGTGCATGGCTGTAACTAGTGGAGCCTCTGCCTCATGACATAGTCTCTCTGGCAGGCAGGAAAACACAATCCATGTCCACAGCCTGACAACACATGACACTTCTATCGGTTTCTGTTAGAGTGAAAGTGTTCTGTTTACATGCCATAGTTCTTCTGACTGGGGACAGCACTTTCAGCATTGCATGTAGTTGATTTTAATCTCCTCCAATGTTGGTGACTGACATACCATTGCGTAATGTATTGTTGAAGGCACTGTTTATTCCGACCAGCATATCTTGAATGCTAAATCAAAAAAACTGCCAACAGCTAAATTGGAGAAGAGAGGGAGCATTGTTAAATTGCTATAACATGTCTATTATAGATTAAAATAATGACATGCACCATAGTCCACACTTTTGACTCCCAAAAGGAATTTGTGATGATGATCATGCAGCTAAATCATGTGAAAAGTGTGATGAGGCTGTTGAGAGGGTACAGGAGCAAAACATTTATGATTTGCAGTTGGCACAGCCAACCACTACCCCGCTGCCAAACTCTAAGTATAAGTATAGAGATATGTAATTTTCACCAGCTAAAGAGATGGAGTGGAGCGGTGACATCATTTATATCATGTATTAGTGGCAGCACAGCATTGCAGGGGATTTACAGCGGTAAGCATCTAACCCATGGGCCATTGCACTGACGCCAATATGGGTGCTTATCTTCGCTAATGTGTGTTTAGTCCTTTTATCTGGCAAACATATTACGCAACATTCAGATTACATTTGCATATCTCCAAAACATCTAGTTCTACTGTGATTTCAACTGGAGGAAAGATAACCATGGCATTCCACTGAGAATATATTTTGCTGTTTATTGACAAAGCATGCATTCCCTGCTCTCTCGCGCTTTCATCTGTTTCTCTGATACACCCAGCTTGTGTGTACCCATTGCTTCCTGGAAGAGATTTTAATAGTGTATTTCCATCCTCAGGAACCCAATGAGGTCAACAACATAAACAGTGAGGGACACTGTAGTTGGTATTCAGGAAATCTTCTGCATGTTTAGTATGCTAAATACATGCTATGCTAAGACTCTGTTATGAAGAGGGGAGCTGGGTGACATCGGTGACAAGCTCATTAATATTATTTTGATTAATTGGCTCAATCATTTTCTCACATTTGCATGGGGGGGTGCTGGTGCATGTGCTTTCACAATTATTATTTTGGGCTGTCACATGAGAGCTAATTATCCATGGCATGCAAGCGCAAATGTCATCTTGATTATTTGTCAATGTATGCTAAGTCTAACTATGTAATAGGCCTAACTAAGTTATAACTACTATATTGTTTGCATTGTCTTGTATAAAGCTCCAAACACCTTGCAAACAATATTGCTTGCATTGTCTTGGTGTCTAATGAAAAGCCTATCCTCTCAGAGCCTCTCTGCTCGCTTTCCAAAGAGACGAATCAGAACCCGATGAACTCACAGAGCACAGCCTGTGTCTAGACAGAACCGCTCTAGATCTCTCTTGGTCTGCTTTCCAGGGCTGTTTTCCACTGTTGACTCTCTCCAGCCTGCTCTGCTCCTCAGAAACAGACCCATCTCGCGTTTCCTCTGACCAGCCCCAGCTGTGCCGAAGCTTACGTTTCCTTTCCAGGCTCAGATTCAATTCATTACAATTCTAAGGTTTCCTATCTGTAATCCCCCCAAGCCGGTTACCCCCTCCCATGTGGGGGAGTCAACGTTTATCTGAGTAACCTCATTTCTGGTGCAGAATCACGACAAAAACACTGCTGGAGCACATCAATTTAGACAGATCACTTCACTCCCCTACATTAGTAGACTACATTTTACCTCATTCTTTACATCTGCTAGTCTAGTAATGCATAGGGGTTAGAACAAGTTTGAGATATTCTAGGAACAGAAAAAAGGTCAACTTGTATGTTTTTAACCAATCCTTCACACTTCCAGGATAGTTGAGATAATATCAAACTGTCATATATGTGTATTTTAATTACAAACCTGGCCAGCTGTGTCACAAAGCTGCAGTTTTACAGGCTTGCCATCAACTGCCACGACCGCTGAAAAAAAACCAATTATACATTTAATCAGCCAATATAACAAAGAAATTAGTAACCAAAATGGCATTATATACTGTTACGGACTGAATAGTGTTGTAATGAACAAACTATTGAGTATAATAATTACCATAGTCTTCCTGTTGCCGCCAATGTATGGCAGAAGACAATTGGAAACATTTTTACTAAAGCTGAATAGAAATGTTTTGTCAGTCTGTGTTTAAAATATACACTGAGTGTACAAAATATTAGGAATACCTCCTTCAAGAAATACTAATCAGGTGAATCCAGGTGAAAGCTATGATCCCTTATTGATGTCACCTGTTAAATCCACTTCAATCAGTGTAGATGAAGAGGAGGAAACAGGTTAAAGAATGATTTTTAAGCCTTGAAACATTGTGTATGTATTGCCATTCAAAGGCTGAATGAAAAAGACAAAAGATTTAAGTGCCTTTGAACTGGGTATGGTAGTACGGGCCAGGCACACCGGTTTGAGTGTGAACTGCAAGTTGCTGCTGGGTTTTTCACACTCAACTGTTTTTATGTGTATAAGAATAGTCTACCACCAGAAAGACATCCAGCCAACTTGACACAACTGTGGGAAGCATTGGAGTCAACATGGGCCAGCATCCCTGTGGAACGCTGTTCTGAGGGCAAAAGTCGGTGCAACTCAATATTGGGAAGGTGTTCCTAATGTTTTGTGCACTCAGTGTAGGCTACTCATGAATTCACATAAATGGCCCGTTAAAACCGCACGATAAAAACAAGAACTTGCATAGCCCAAAAATACGAATAATAAGTCCTAATAGCCGATTTATAAAAAAAAAAGGCACATATTTGTCAAGTTACCTGCAAAATTATCAAAAGCAGTTGGGACATATTCAGTTGGATATCCATTTGTGGTGTAGCTGACAATCAAGCTCGTTTTCCCAACTGCCCCGTCACCGACAAGCACACACTTCACTTTGCGCTCTACGCCACCGGACCGACACTTGGAGCCCGAAAACGACTCTCTGCTCCGAACCCTCCGAGGGGGAACCGGTGGGACCGCCGCCGACACTGCTACAGGTTTATATTCTCCATCGCCCTGGGGAGGCATCGCCTTGTGGTATCACCAATGGAACCGTCGTCCAGCGACCAGTTAATCCAAGTTTTGCCAAACTATTCGTTTCCTAAATCTGACATCAACTGGAATTTCACAAGAACTGTCCCTTATCTTCTGTAGTGTTTCCATGACTGGAAAAAGTGTAGCCTTTCTATAAAGACGAAGCAGACAACTTGATGTCAATCCCCCACTGTGCATAAATGAATTCCCCAAGCAATAAATCCTATAAGAGAAAATGTTTCCAACCCGTATGATTTGAAGTTCCTTTCCTGAATCTTTTCCAGAGTTTTATTTCGCACTCAACCTCCTCAAAAAAAGCACAGCCTCCTACTCGTGAGCAGCATGACATCAGGAAACACCACTGAGTCAGAAAAAAATGTGCACCATTGACCAATAGCAATAAGCAAGCTTGCCCCCACCCCAAAATAGAATAAATAAATACGCTTGAAACATACAGCAAATACATAATTTGTAAGACTTCGTCTGTTTAATGGTTTATAATACTCTTCTATTCATGGTTAAGTTTTAACCGGCGAAATTGTTACATGTGTTGGAAACAATTGTTACATTTGTATCCCTCAGCCTGTTTGATCTCACCAAGGAGTTACAACACAAACATATGGTTACAACGCACCACTTCTCTCCGATGATACGGCTGCGCCATAGAGTAGCTCAAATCTGCTACCTGGTGGACTTCGACAGGAAATATGATATATTGATTGACCACGTTAGAGACAAAGATGTAGCGTCATGTCGGCAGCATTAAGACTTCCGGTTTTCAGATTTGCCTTCCAAATAAAAGTATGCGTTAAAACGCTATGTGTTGTTAATAAATCAATTATTTTTGCAGCTTTGAATAGCGCATAATGTTCAAATGTTATGATTTTGTAACTACGCCGGAGAAAATCCTAAACTAAAGACAATTAGTGCTTTATATAAAATAAATAATATAAGGTGGAGCATGGGGTAGAATGGTTAAAGCTTAAATAAATTAATGTAAGGAACATCATATTCTCCAGATCCTATTCATCTAGCACTAAAGTTGTTGGAAAAAGGCGGAGGCTTGCAAGTCTCACGACTTCCTCTGAAGTCGGCCCCTCTCCTTGTTCGGGTGACGTTCAGCGGTCGACGTCACCGGTCTTCTAGCCATCCATTTGTTTTGTCTTGTCTTCCATCACACCTGGTTTCAATCCCATTAATTACATGTTGTGTATTTAACCCTCTGTTCCCCACATGTCCTTTTCCGGTATTGTTGATTGTAAGAGTTTGTGCACGTTATGTCTGGCGTGCAAAGGGTTTTGTCCCATTTGTATTCATTTATTTGTGTTTGTTCTCTGTGATTTTATTATTAAACTGCACCGTTGTAACATCGTCTTTGCTCTCCTGCTCCTGACTTCTCTGCCGCCAGTACGCAAACATTACAGCAAGCCGAAGAACACCATCCCAACCATGAAGCACGGGGGTGGCAGCATCATGGTGTGGGGTGCTTTGCTGCAGGAGGGACTGGTGCACTTCACAAAATAGCTGGCATCATGAGGTAGGAACATTATGTGGATATACTGAAGCAACATCTCCAGACATCAGTCAGGAAGTTAAATCTTGGTCACAAATGTGTCTTCCGAATGGACAATGACCCCAAGCATACTTCCAAAATTGTGGCAAAATGGCGTAAGGACAACAAAGTCAAGGTATTGGAGTGGCCATCACAAAGCCCTGACCTCAATCCTATAGAACATTTGTGGGCAGAACTGAAAAAGTGTGTGCGAGCAAGGAGGCCTACAAACCTGACTCAGTTATACCAGCTCTGTCAGGAGGAATGGGCCAAAATACACACCAACTTATTGTGGGAAGCTTGTGGAAGGCTACCCAAAATGTTTGACCCAAATAAAACAATTTCAAGGCAATGCTACCAAATAATAAATGAGTGTATGTAAACATCTGACCCACTGGGAATGTGATGAAAGAAAGAAATCGTTCTCTACTATCATTCTGACAATTCACATTCTTATGGCATAGGCAAGATGCAGTAGATGGTATAGAGTACAGTATATACATATGAGATGAGTAATGTAGGGTATGTAAACATTATATAAAGTGGCATTGTTTAAAGTTACTAGTGATACATTTATTACATCCAATTTTTTATTATTAAAGTGGCTAGAGATTTGAGTCAGTATGTTGGCAGCAGCCACTCAATGTTCGTGATGGCTGTCTGACGAGTGTCTGACGGCCTTGAGATAGAAGCTGTTTTTCAGTCTCCCGGTCCCAGCTTTGATGCACCTGTACTGACCTCGCCTTCTGGATGATAGCGGAGTGAACAGGCAGTTGCTCGGGTGGTAGTTGTCCTTGATGATCTTTTTGGACTTCCTGTGACATCGGGTGGTGTAGGTGTCCTGGAGGGCAGGTAGTTTTCCCCTGGTGATGCGTTGTGCAGACCTCACTACCCTCTGGAGTAGAGGTCGACCGATTATGATTTTTCAACGCCGATACTGATTATAGGAAGACCAAATAAGCCGATACCGATTAATCTGCCTATTTTATTTTATTTGTAATAATGACAGTTACAACAATACTGAATGAACACTTATTTTAACTTAATATTATACATCAATAAAATCAATTTAGCCTCAAATAAATAATGAAACATGTTCAATTTGGTTAAATAATGCAAAAACAAAGTGTTGGAGAAGAAAGTAAAAGTGCAATATTTGCCATGTAAGAAAGCTAACGTTTAAGTTCCTTGCTCAGAACATGAGAACATATGAAAGCTGGTGGTTCCTTTTAACATGAGTCTTCAATATTCCCAGGTAAGAAGTTTTAGGTTGTAGTTATTATAGGAATTATAGGACTATTTCTCTCTATACCATTTGTATTTCATTAACCTTTGACTATTGGATGTTCTTATAGGCACTTTAGTATTGCCAGTGTAACAGTATAGCTTCCGTCCTCTCCTCGCTCCTCCCTGGGCTCGAACCAAGGAACACAAGGATAACAGCCACCCTCGAAGCAGCTTACCCATGCAGAGCAAGGGAAACAACCACTCCAAGGCTCAGAGCGAACGAGTGACGTTTGAAATGCTATTATCGCGCGCTAACTAGCCAGCCATTTCACTTCGTTTACACCAGCCTTATCTCGGGAGTTGATATGCTTGAAGTCATAAACAGTGCAATGCTTGACGCACAACGAAGAGCTGCTGTTAAAACGCACAAAAGTGCTGTTTGAAGAATGTTTACTGCCTACTTCTGCCTACCACCTCTCATACTTAGATACTTGTATGCTCAGTCAGATTATACACAACGCATGACACGCTAGATAATATCTAGTTATATCATCAACCATGTGTAGTTAACTAGTGATTATGATTGATTGATTGTTTTTTATAAGATAAGTTTAATGCTAGCTAGCAACTTACCTTGGCTTACTGCATTCGAGTAACAGGCAGTCTCCTTGTGGAGAGCAACAAGAGGCAGGTCGTTATTGCGTTGGACAAGTTAACTGTAAGGTTGCAAGATTGGATCCCCCGAGCGGACAATGTGAAAATCTGTCGTCCTGCCCCTGAACGAGGCAGTTAATTAACCCACCGTTCCTAGGCCGTCATTGAAAATATGAATGTGTTCTTAACTGACTTGCCTAGTTAAATAAAGATTAAATAAAGGTGTAAAAAAAAAAAATCTGCTAAATCGGTGTCCAAAAATACAGATTTCTGATTGTTATGAAAACTTGAAATCGGCCCTAATTAATCGGCCATTCCGATTAATCGGTCAACCTCTACTCTGGAGAGCCTTATGGTTGTGGATGGAGCAGCTGCCGTACCAGGCGGTGATACAGCCCGACAGGATCCTCTCGATTGTGCATCTGTATAAGTTTGTGTGTGTTTTCGGTGCCAAATTTCTTCAGCCACCTGAGGCTGAAGAGATTCTGTTGCGCCTTCTTCACCCCGCTGTCTGTGTGGGTGGACCATTTCAGTTTGTTCTTGATGTGTTCGCAGAGGAACTTAAAACTTTCCACCTTCTCCACTACTGTACCGTTGATGTGGATAGGGGGGTGCTCCCTCTGCTGTTTCCTGAAGTCCACGATCATCTCCTTTGTTTTGTTGACGTTGAGTGTGAGGTTATTTTCCTGACACCACACTTCGAGGGCCCTCACCTCCTCCCTGTAGGCCGTCTTGTCGTTGTTGGTCCACTGTAGTGTCGTCTGCAAACTTGATGATTGAGTTGGAGGTATGCATGGCCACGCAGTCATGGGTGAACAGGGAGTACAGGAGAGGGCTGAGAACGCACCCTTGTGGGGCCCGTGTTGAGGATCAGTGGGGTGGAGATGTTGTTTCCTACCCTCACCACCTGGGGGCGGCCCGTCAAAGTCCAGGACACAGTTGCACAGGGCGGGGTCGAGACCCAGGGTCTCGATCTTAATGATGAGTTTGGAGGGTACTAAGGTGATAAATGCTGAGCTGTAATCGATGAACAGCATTCTTATATAGGTATTCCGCTTTTCCAGATAGGTTAGGGCAGTGTGATTGCGACGTCTGTGGACCTATTGGGGCGGTAAGCAAATTGGAGTGGGTCTTGGGTGTCAGATAGGGTGGAGGTGATATGATCCTTGACTAGTCTCTCAAAGCACTTTGTGATGACGGAATTGAGTGCTACGGAGCGATAGTCGTTTAGCTCAGGTACCTTAGCTTTCTTGGGAACAGGAACAATGGTGGCCCTCTTGAAGCATGTGGGAAGAGCAGACTGGGATAGGGATTGATTGAATATGTCCGTAAACACACCAGCCAGCTGGTCTGCGCATGCTCTGAGGACGCGGCTAGGGATGGCGTCTGGGCCAGCAGCCGTGTTTTATTCACATTGGTCGCGGTGACGGAGAGCCCGCAGGTTTTGGTAGCGGGTCGTGTCAGTGGCACTGTATTGTCCTCAAGGCGAGCAAAGACGTTGTTTAATTTGTCTGGGAGCAAGACGTTGGTGTCCGCGACAGGTTGGTTTTCTTTTTGTAACCCGTGATTGACTGCCATATACATCTCGTGTCTGAGTCGTTGAATTGTGACTCTACTTTGTCTCTATACTAGCTTGTTTGATTGCCTTGCGGAGGGAATAGCTACACTGTTTGTATTTGGTCATGTTTCCGGGTCGCCTTGCCATGATTAAAAGCAGTGGTTCGCATTTTCAGTTTTGCGCAAATGATACCATCAATCCACGGTTTCTGGTTGGGGAAGGTTTTAATCGTCACCGTGGGTACAACATCACCGATGCACTTGGTAATAAACTCGCTAACCGAATCAGCGTATACATCAATGTTGTTGTCTGAGGCTATTAGGAACATATCCCAGTCCACGTGATCGAAGCAATCTTGAAGCGTGAAATCAGATTGGTCGGACCAGCGTTGAACAGACCTGAGCACAGGCAACTCCTGTTTTAGTTTCTGTCTATAGGCTGGGAGCAACAAAATGGAATCGTGGTCAGATTTGCCGAAAGGAGGGCGAGGGAGGGCTTTGTATGCATCGTGGAAGTTAGAGTAGCAATGATCCAGAACGCTGCCAGCCCAGGTTGCGCATTCGATATCCTGATAGAATTTAGGGAGTCTTGTTTTCAGATTAGCTTTGTTAAAAATCCCAGCTACAATAAATGCAGCCTCAGGATATATGGTTTCCAGTTTACATAGAGTCCAATGAAGTTCTTTCAGGGAGGTCGAGGTGTCTGCTTGGGGGGGATAAACAGTCGTGGCCAAAAGTTTTGAGAATGACACAAATATGAATTTTCACTAAGTCTGCTGCCTCAGTTTGTATGATGGCAATTTGCATATACTCCAGAATGTTATGAAGAGTGATCAGATTAATTGCAATTAATTGCAAAGTCCCTCTTTGCCATGCAAATTAACTGAATCCCCCAAAAACTTTTTCACTGCATTTCAGCCCTGCCACAAAAGGACCAGCTGACATCATGTCAGTGATTCTCTCGTTAACACAGGTGTGAGTGTTGATGAGGACAAGGCTAGAGATCACTCTGTCATGCTGATTGAGTTCGAATAACAGACTGGAAGCTTCAAAAGGAGGGTGGTGCTTGGAATCATTGTTCTTCCTCTGTCAACCATGGTTACCTGCAAGGAAACACGTGCCGTCATCATTGCTTTGCACAGAAATGGCTTCACAGGCAAGGATATTGCTGCCAGTAAGATTGCACCTAAATCAACCATTTATCGGATCATCAAGAACTTTAAGTAGAGCGGTTCAATTGTTGTGAAGAAGGCTTCAGGGTGCCCAAGAATATCCAGCAAACGTCAGGACCGTCTCCTAAAGTTGATTCAGCTGCGGGATCGGGGCATCACCAGTACAGAGCTTGCTCAGGAATGGCAGCAGGCAGGTGTGAGTGCATCTGCACGCACAGTGAGGCGAAGACTTTTGGAGGATGGCCTGGTGTCAAGAAGGGCAGCAAAGAAGCCACTTCTCTCCAGGAAAAACATCAGGGACAGACTGATATTCTGCAAAAGGTACAGGGATTGGACTGCTGAGGACTGGGGTAAAGTAATTTTCTCTGATAAATCCCCTTTCCGATTGCTTGGGGCATCTGGAAAAAAGCTTGTCCGGAGAAGACAAGGTGAGCGCTACCATCAGTCCTGTGTCATGCCAACAGTAAAGCATCCTGAGACCATTCATGTGTGGGGTTGCTTCTCTGCCAAGGGAGTGGGCTCACTCACAATTTTGCCTAACAACACAGCCATGAATAAAGAATGGTTCCAACACATCCTCCGGGAGCAACTTCTCCCAACCATCCAGGAACAGTTTGGTGACAAACAATGCCTTTTCCAGCATGATGGAGCCCCTTGACATAAGGCAAAATAAATAACTAAGTGGCTTGGGGAACAAAACATTGATAGTTTGGGTCCATGCCAGGAAACTCCCCAGAACTTAATCCCTTTGAGAACTTGTGGTCAATCCTCAAGAGGCATGTGGACAAACAAAACCCACAAATTCTGATAAACTCCAAGCATTGATTATACTAGAATGGGCTGCCATCAGTCAGGATGTGGCCCAGAAGTTAATTGACAGCATGCCAGGGCGGATTGCAGAGGTCTTGAAAAAGAAGGATCAACACTGCAAACATTGACTCTTTGCATTAACTTCATGTAATTGTCAATAAAAGCCTTTGACACTTATGAAATTCTTGTAATTATACTTCAGTATTCCATAGTAACATCTGACAAAACTTTTAGGCATGACTGTACACGGCTGTGATTATGGCATTTGATTGTAAGGAATTCTGGGTTCAGGTGAACAAAAGGACTTGAGTTCCTGTATGCTGTTATGATCACACCACGACTCGTTAATCATAAGGCATACACCCCCGCCCTTCTTCTTACCAGAGAGATGTTTGCTTCTGTCTACGTGATGCGTGAAGAAACTGGGTGGCTGTATCGACTCTGATAGTCGAGAATGTTACACTCTCTGAAGTCTCTCTGGAAGGCAACCCTTGCTCGAATTTCATCTACCTTGTTGTCAAGAGACTGGACATTGGCGAGTAGTTTACTCAGGAGCGGTGAGCGATGTGCCCATCTACGGCGCCTTACCAAAAGGCCGCTCCATCTGCGGCGTAGTTGTTTTGGGTCGCCTACTGGGATCTGATCCATTGTCCTGGGTGGTGGTCCAAACAGAGGATCCTCTTCGGGAAAGTCATATTCCTGGTCGTAATGTTGATAAGTTGACGTTGCTCTTATATCCAATAGTTTTTCCCGGCTGTATGTAATAAGACTCAAGTGAGACAGTGATTGCTGAGATCCTGGTTGAAAACAGCAGAGGTGTATTTAGGGGGCAAGTTGGTCAGGATTATATCTATGAGGGTGCCCATGTTTACGGATTTGGTGTTGTATCTGGTAGGTTCCTTGATCCTTTGTGTGAGATTGAGGGCATCTAGCTTAGATTGTAGGCTGGCCGGGGTGTTAAGCATATCCCAATTTAAGTCACCTAGCAGTACGAACTCTGGCGATAGATGAGGGGCAATCAATTCACACATGGTGTCCAGGGCACAGCTGGGACCTGAAGGGGGTCTATAACAAGCGGCAACAGTGAGGGACTTATTTCTGGAGAGATGGAGAGATGGATCTTTAAAAGTAGAAGCTCAAACTGAGCATAGACCTGGATAGTATGCCAGAACTCTATAGGCACTCTACAGTATATTGCAATTCCTCTCCCTTTAGCAGTCCTGTCTTGACGGAAAATGTTGTAATTGGGGATGGAAATTTCAGAATTTTTGGTGGCCTTCCTAAGCCAGGATTCAGATGCAGCTAGAACATCTGGGTTGGCGGAGTATGCTAAAGCAGTGAGTAAGACAAACTTAGGGAGGAGGCTTCTGATGTTAACATGCATGAACCCAAGGCTTTTACGGTTGCAGAAGTCAACATATGAGAGCGCCTGGGGAATGGGAATGGTGCTGGGGTCTGCAGGGCCTGGGTTAACCTCGACATCACCAGAGGAACAGAGGAGGAGTAGGATGAGGGTACGGCTAAAGGCAATAAGAACTGGTTGTCTAGTGCGTTGGGAACAGAGAATAAAAGGAGCAGATTTTTGGCTGTGGTAGGACAGATTCGTGGCATAGTGTACAGACAAGGGTATGGTAGGGTGCGAGTACAGTGGGGGTAAACCTAGGCATTGAGTGACGATGAGAGAGGTTGCATCTCTGGAGGCGCCACTTAGAGGTCGACCGATTATGGTTTTTCAGTGCCGATACCTGTTATTGGAGGACCAAAAAAACGCGATACCGATTAATCGGACTATTTTTTAAATATAATATATATATATTTGTAATAATGACAGTTACAACAATACTGAATTAATACTTATTTTAACATATTATAATACATCAATAAAAGTCTATTTAGTCTCAAATAAATAATGAAACATGTTCAATTTGGTTTAAATAATGCAAAAACAGTGTTCTGTCGGGAAAGATATCAGGTTGTCTCTGTGAATGGTTTGTCCAATGACAAATCAACTGTAAATTTCGGTGTTCCTCAAGGTTCCGTTTTAGGACCACTATTGTTTTCACTATATATTTTACCTCTTGGGGATGTCATTCGAAAACATAATGTTAACTTTCACTGCTATGCGGATGACACACAGCTGTACATTTCAATGAAACATGGTGAAGCCCCAAAATTGCCCTCGCTAGAAGCATGTGTTTCAGACATAAGGAAGTGGATGGCTGCAAACTTTCTACTTTTAAACTTGGACAAAACAGAGATCTTCTGTGAAGTGTGAAGGACCTCGGCGTTACTCTGGACCCTGATCTCTCTTTTGAAGAACATATCAAGACCATTTCAAGGACAGCTTTTTTCCATCTACGTAACATTGCAAAAATCAGAAACTTTCTGTCCAAAAATGATGCAGAAAAATGTATCCATGCTTTTGTCACTTCTAGGTTAGACTACTGCAATGCTCTACTTTCCTTGCTACCTGGATAAAGCACTAAATAAACTTCAGTTAGTGCTAAATACGGCTGCTAGAATCCTGACTAGAACCAAAAAATTTGATCATATTACTCCAGTGCTAGCCTCCCTACACTGGCTTCTTGTCAAAGCAAGGGCTGATTTCAAGGTTTTACTGCTAACCTACAAAGCATTACATGGGCTTGCTCCTACCTATCTCTCTGATTTGGTCCTGCTGTACATACCTACACGTACGCTACGGTCACAAGACGCAGGCCTCCTAATTGTCCCTAGAATTTCTAAGCAAACAGCTGGAGGCAGGGCTTTCTCCAGTTTTATGGAATGGTCTGCCTACCCATGTCAGAGACGCAAACTCGGTCTCAACCTTTAAGTCTTTACTGAAGACTTATCTCTTCAGTGGGTCATATGATTGAGTGTAGTCTGGCCCAGGAGTGGGAAGGTGAACGGAAAGGCTCTGGAGCAACGCACCGCCCTTGCTGTCTCTGCCTGGCCGGTTCCCCTCTTTCCACTGGGATTCTCTGCCTCTAACCCTATTACAGGGACTGAGTCACTGGCTTACTGGGGCTCTCTCATACCGTCCCTGGGAGGGGTGCGTCACCTGAGTGGGTTGAGTCACTGATGTGATCATCCTGTCTGGGTTGGCGCCCCCCCTTGGGTTGTGCCGTGGCGGAGATCTTTGTGGGCTATACTCGGCCTTGTCTCAGGATGGTAAGTTGGTAGTTGAAGATATCCCTCTAGTGGTGTGGGGGCTGTGCTTTGGCAAAGTGGTTGGGGTTATATCCTTCCTGTTTGGCCCTGTCCGGGGGTATCATCGGATGGGGCCACAGTGTCTCCTGACCCATCCTGCCTCAGCCTCCAGTATTTATGCTGCATTAGTTTATGTGTCAGGGGGCTAGGGTCAGTTTGTTATATCTGGAGTACTTCTCCTGTCCTATTCGGTGTCCTGTGTGAATTTAAGTGTGCTCTCTCTAATTCTCTCTTTCTTTCTCTCTCGGAGGACCTGAGCCCTAGGACTATGCCTCAGGACTACCTGACATGATGACTCCTTGCTGTCCCCAGTCCACCTGGACATGCTGCTGCTCCAGTTTCAACTGTTCTGCCTTATTATTATTGGACCATGCTGGTCATTTATGAACATTTATGAACATTTCACAGATGTTGATTGGGAGAGTTAAGACAACAACGGGTGAGACAACAATGGGTAAACGGCTGAGACATCAAAAATGGGTAAATCGCAATGAATGGTTAGAGGGGGTCAGTTAGCTACACACAGGGCCTGAGTTCGAAGCTGGGACCGACAGATAAACAAAATGAAGTACCATGTTATTAATGAACAGTCCAGCAGGCATAAAGGACACCAGGGACATGTCCAGTGGGCCACCATTGTTCCCCTACCCAAGAAAGCAAAGGTAACTGAATTAAATGACTATCGCCCCATAGCACTCACTTCTGTCATCATGAAGTGCTTTGAGAGGCTAGTTAAAGATCATATCACCCCTGCCTTCACTGGACATCCTAGACCCACTTCAATTTGCTTACTGCCCAATAGATCCACTGACGCACTGCCCTATCCCATCTGGACAAGAGGAATACCTATGTAAGAATGCTGTTCATTGACTATAGCTCAGCATTCAACACCATAGTACCCTCCAAGCGCATCATTAAGCTTGAGGCCCTGGGTCTGAACCCCGCCCTGTGCAACTGGGTCCTGGACTTCCTGGCGGGCCACCCCAAGGTGGTGAAGATAGGAAACAACACCTCCACTTTGCTGGGGCTCCACAACGGTATGTGCTCAGCCCCCTCCTGTACTCCCTGTTCACGTACGCCTCCAACTCAATCAACAAGTTTGACGACAACAGTAGTAGGCCTGATTACCAACAATGACGAGACAGCACCACAGGGAGGTGAGGGCCCTGGGTATGCGGTGCAATGAAAATAACCTCTCAACGTCAACAAAACAAAGGAGCCTATCGTGGACTTCCAGAAACAGAGGGAACACACCCCTACCCACATTGACAGGATTGCAGTGGAAGGCTCAGGAGACTGAAGAAATTTGGCTTGGCACCTAAAACCCTCAAACTTTTATAGATGCAAGTCAGTTATGAACAAATTCTTATTTACAATGACGACCTACCAAGGCCAACCCTAACCCGGATGACGCTGGGCCAATTGTGTGCCACCTGATGGGACGCCCAATCAATGCCGGTTGTGATACAGCCTGGAATCGAACCCGGGTCTGTAGTGACGCCTCTAGCACTGAGATGCAGTGCCTTGGACTGCTGTGCCACTCGTATCACCGCCCGCAACCGGAGGGCTCTCCAGAGAGTGGTGCAGTCTGCCCAGCGCATCACCAGGGGCACACTACCTGTCCTCCAGGACACTTACAACACTCAATGTCACAGGAAGGACAAAAAGATAAAGGACAACAACCACCCGAGCCACTGCCTGTTCACCCCACTATCATCCAGAAGGTGAGGCCAGTACAGGTTCATCAAAGCTGGGAACGAGAAACAGCACTCTCTCAAGGCCATCAGCCTGTTAAATAGCTATCACTAGCACATTTAAGGCTACTGCCCTTTATGCAGACTTGAAATCACAGGCCACTTTAATAATGGAACACTAGTCACTAATGTTTACATATTTTGCATTCCCATCTCATGTCTATACTGTATTCTATTGTACTGCATCTTAATCTATGCCACGCTGACATTGCTTGTCCAAATATTTATATATTCCTAATTCCATTCCTCTATTTAGAAGTGTGTATTGTTAGATATTACTGCACTGTTGGAGCTAGAAACAAGCATTTCGCTAAACACGCATGTCCAGTAACATTTGATGAATCAGGTGAAATTATGACTAGTTCATAATCTTGCCATACGCTGATAAAAAGCTTTAACTAACGAGGGAGATCACAATTGGTAAGTGAATATTTAATTGTGCACAATGGAGCAAAATAACATTTAAAACAAGAACATAATGACTGACTGCTTACGTGTGCTTAGTTGGTAGACCAAATATACAGTACGTATCAACTATTGAAACAAAATCCACGGTGAATTGATTTGTCTATTTTAGCATTAAAACATGACCGTTCTTAAATAGCACTTAAAATGACCAAAAACTGAATGAGAAAAGACATCCGAGGTACATAGTTACTAATAAAACTCAGATGCACAAGGTTGCATGATGAATGTTCCACTCCACGTTACACCATTTTTTTTTACTTCAGCAGCAAAGTGTTATCAAAATGGAATATGTACAAAAAATATTGTCGCAATAATGACACATTGGTAAGTCTTGCAACACAATCCTAAGTAACATTCAATCTGGAGATTATTCATAACAGTTAAATAGACTGTAAAAAACATTTAAAGAATAAGGTTAGGAATCTTGAATGTCTGCTCGTAGGGTTGTGTGGACAAACATGCACTGAGAAATGATATGATAACATCTTAAAACCTAGCATTCAAATTAAATGCTTCAATAAAAATAAATTGTCAGTCAGACTGCCTCATTTAATATCAAGCAAGAGTCATTTAAAAACAAATAAAACTGCTAAAATACAGCATTTCCCCTAGTATCAAATCACCATTAAGGTGATTAGGAGGGGTCCCCGACATGCCGATTAAAATGTACAGGTTCAATCAGAGTCTCAATGTAATAACGGGTCACAACAGAGCAAGTTCCCCTGTGACTATTAAAAAAATAAAATAAAAAAGATTGCAGGCATAAATATTTACGTCGTCTTCCTGAATCCTTTCAAGATGGGGTAGATGTTTTCAAATGCTTCATAAATTTCTCCTCTGACCTTTGCACCTTGAAATAAGCAGCAAAAAGGATAGTAAAGTTACATTTGACAACAAATGCCCTTACTCTATGTTATTAGGAAAGGGAGAAAAACCTCACCTGTTAATACAACTTTGCCTGAAACGAATATCAGCAGGACAATTCTGGGTTTGATCATTCTGTAGATTAGCCCAGGGAACAACTCAGGTTCATAACTGGAAAAATAAGGGAAAAAATTAGGCCTACTTCTAATCTTTGCTCCCAGTACTAAATCACTTTAGAATACCAATCTTAGTATTATAAACAATGTACAAAATATGGCAGAATTACAAGTATAAGAACACATCCCATCAGATATTACAGGCTTTAATTTTGCAGTAGTGAATATGACAAACCTGCTGAACTGTTGGTGAGTTAGTACAAGTCCCTCTAACCGAATGGGGAATTTGACATCACAGCTGCCCACCATGTTCTGAATCTTGAAATCAAGAAATTTGGCTGGGAAGCCCAACTTCTGCACAACTCTGGCGTATTTCCTGGCCGCCAGGCGGGACTGCTCTTCACTATAGGGGTAGGAGAGAGCATGAGGAGGTCTTTAAACAGATGTTGTTTTGACATGTTTTGTGTTCTTTAAAAAAAAATATTATAACCTTTTGGCTCCCGTGCAAACCATTTTTCCAGAACTGAAGATAAGTGCAGTTGTTCTTGGCTCTCGTATTCTCATGATTACAGCAGCAAATCGCTGTAAGACAAGAACAGTTGAGAAAGTTTAACATTTTGTCAATAGAACAGTGTCTTGGTGGGACATTCTCAGACCCGAAGCAACATGCCTTGTAACTAGAATGGGCCCACATTTTAGCCTGGTCCTATTTCACATTTCCCTCAGCCCTGACAATGATTTGTGCAAATTAAGAATAACAATTTATGCTTACCTTGGGGTTGTACTCAGCATTTCTAGCTCGCAGTGCTATTGTTTTCAAGTCAAGTTTGCAGCCCAAGTTCACAGTGGATACGATGTTCCTAAAAAAAGGAAGGAAATAAACCATGCCATCAGGATGGAGATTCTCGCTGTTGATATGGTCACATCACTATTCACCTTCATCTATTAGCTTCTTGTATTTCAGCTTTATAGGAGTACATAGGGTTTGAGACTAATGAACTGTTCAGGAACACTTACTGTAACTGAGGGACAATCCCAGAACTCTCAGAGGCAGGAGTGGCAGGTGTGATGGGTGTCATGGGGGTTAGCGGTGTAGCGGTGTAGAGGGGAGTGTTTCCTGGCAGTGTGGTGGTGGTGACCGTTTGGGAGTGATAAAGCTGTGGTGTCTGGCCCAAACCCCCTGGCACCCCAGCCTGCTGGGACGAAGCCTGCTGCTGTTGTTGCCGCTGCTGCTCTTCCAGGAGAGACAGGCTGTTTGTGTTTGTGACAGGTTGGGGCGTCAGACCACTGCCATAGGGCATCATGGGGCTGAAAATGGGCATACCAGGAGTCATTGCCCCCTTTGACAGATGGAAGAACAATCCCTCAATTAGGCTAGTTGAATCTAAAAACATTTGAGCAATGTTGTTCCTGTGTTGACAACAATAACGTCTCACTCAAATTTGTTACCTGAGGGGAGGCAAGACCCTGGAAAGGAGGCAAACTGTTGTTCTGCTCCATGTCCTCAAATTATGAAGCGTTCACTTGACTGGCCGTCTCAAAGGCCTGCAATTCTCTGAGGAGTAGGATTGATAATTTCGACAAGTCATGAATCGTAATAGCAGAGCGTAGCAGCGAACCCCTTAGATCGCTTCTTTTGACCAGAAAGAACAGACAAATCACATACAGAAAGTTAGCTAAGCATTGCCACCGATTTCCCCGGTCTCAAACACTTGTCAATGGAAACTTGACCAATTACTCAACTAGACCACATAATGGCAGCAGTACCTAACTAACTATAGACAGCTAATGTATCCAATTAGTTAACCTTTGCAGCCAGACAGTCAGCTAACAAACGTTAACTAAGCTAGCTACCGCTACAATGGCGCGCGAACTTTTAACATAGCTACCTAGCACTTTAACACCACGCATTGAAATTCAATCCAACTTTGCAATGTATGCTTTTGTTTACAGAAACCATGCAACTTCGTGTGAACGTAAAAAACTGTTTGGCGCAAATTTCGCACCTGACTTGCAGTTGGCCAGGTTAGCGTAGTAGTTACGTTAGCCAACGCAAGCTAGCTACTGCTATGGCAACACTCGTGTGGTCGTTAGTGTTTTTCTCACTAAGTGATGCTGTTGTGTTGAGAAGGGACTCCGTAAATACGTCAAATACTCACCCCCGTCTCTATAACATTCAAAGGAGTTTTGGCTAGCTGATGGTTCCACGGATTCATGCACTTGTTCTAAACAGTGACATCAGTGACCACTTCCGGTGTCAAAGTTCCTAAGCCGTTTAACCGCGGTTGGCATCCATCAAAGTTCCTAATACATTATTGATTATTTTCTCTGACAAGGTACAAGGGCATCAGTTCCCCCAAATCAAAAACAGAAAGTGCTGTTCAAGAAAAATAAAAGGGGTTGGCTTTATATATTTTCTTGCCCTGAGCGTGTGTAGTCTTCGATTAAGTTTAACGGCGGTTGGCATCCAATACATTTTGCATTACCGCCACCTACTAGACTGGCGTATAACTCCCTTACACTTCCCTTAAAAAAATAAAAAAATAAAAATTAGAAATAAATACCCTACCGTCTAACAGTACACTAACATTTGTTGTATTTTTTATAAAAAATACTCCACTTTCTATCTATTTAGCCCTACTTGAGACCAACAGCCTGAAAGAATGGGACACCACCAATTAAAACATCACGTAAATCTTTTGATATCAAGTCTCACACACCCACATACCTCTTTGCAGCTGCCACCACAACCTATTTTCTGTGACCACGTTCCATCCCTGCAGTACAGTTGATAATTATTGCTATAAATGCCAAAAATACAATCTTCCTGAAACATATATCACTTGTTGGTTTATCCCTCTGTACTGGTGCAGATCTAATACTCACAGCACTCCTCTCCCTCCCCCTTGACCTTCCTCTACTTTCTTCACTGCCTCGGCATATGACAACTTCTGCACTATTCTAACCCTGGAAACCTCAACCTGCTTCTCGCACGGGACATTTCTGATCCCCAGCCACATGGGCACCCCTACAATTAACACTCATCACTACTTTCCCCAATGCTACACATTCCTTTGTCTCATGCCCTTCCGCACACCTAGGAACCTCCCTCCTCCACACTGCTGCCACATGCCCATAAACTTGGCACCTGTAACAGCGTAAAGTATTTGGTACAAAAACTCGTACAGGAGGGTGGGTGTAATTTGTGGAACGTTCCAACAGGAATATGTTCCAAAAAATTTGTAAATAAGAAGGTTTTCAACAAACATCGTATACAGAGTTGTATAGCGGCCGAATAAGATTCCGTGTAAGGAGGGGGCTATTTCATTAAGTTTTCACTCACCACGTTAATTCACGAAAAATGTCTCTGGTAGCCTATGGACAAACATTAACAATAAGCTACGTGGTGATTCGGCAGCTAGTTAGCTAGGTGAATTGATTATGCTACTTTGTATGCATTGTATGTTAGCAACTTAGTACTTTAAAATGTTTTTGGAACAGATTCCTGTTGGAACGTTCCACAAATTATACCCACCCCGTACAGGATAACTTATATATCATAACATCACTTTGTCAGGCAGACTCAACATCAAAACTCAAAAGAACCGACAATGACTCTTTCTCCACTCACACCACCCGGTCTGCATCACACCAAACGAGGAGCATCACAAACACCGGGAATCTCCCCATTCAGTTGTTCAGCTTTCACATTTCCCGCTTCCCCAGTAATCACTCATTTTAATGGCGCCCTTTTCTTGAGAGCAAAACAATTCACATCTCTTGCCCCCCATTCGTTTAGCAGAGCACCTGCTCCCTCTGACCAGCAGAAACACAATCATCACAAGACCACTTCTGGTTCCCCTCACCAATTCCACAGCAGCTAACGGTTTTCACCCACCTTGAAACTACAAATGGATCAGCCAAAAGGCAAGGGTCCACTTTTTCAAAAAACTTCACTCCTGTCACTCATCTTTATCCTGACCCATGTGTAGTCTTCCTGGCCTGAGCATGCTTAGATAGGATTTTTGCTTTTATGGCACAGGTTGTAGTGCACATGTCTTGATCCACAGGGTCACTGGTTCAACCCCTGCTTCTGCAGTTGCCCCTCAATTACATTGGTGGCAGCAGAAGAAGAATCCCTGGTTTCTGTTCTTTGTCAGAAGCATTCCCCTGGCTGCATAGGGGTTTTAATGTGTAGTACACCTCTTTGAGGAGTTACGTATGAAAATACTACCACAAATAGGTCTGGACAGTTATGGCACAGCGGGGTTGTGGATCCAGTTGTGAATGTCCAAACTCAATCTCTACAGTTATAAACACCCCTATTTGGCAAAAAGTATTATTCGGAGCCTTAACCAACTCTCTTCTAAAGGAACCAATTCCAATCATGGGACCGATGGCATATACACTGTGTACAAAACATTAGGAACACCTGCTCTTTCCATGACAGACTGACCAAGTGAAAGCTATGATGCCAACTGTTACATCCACTTCAGTGTAGATTAAGGCTGCCCAACCCTCTTCCTGGAAATCTGTCATGTAGTTTCAGTCCAACCCTAATTTAGCATATCCGATTCAGCTAGTTAAGGTCTGGTTGAGCAGCTAATTAGTAGAATCAGGTGTTAAATTAGGGTTGGACTGAAAACCCACAGGACAGTAGATCTCCAGGAAGAGGGTTGGGCAGCCCTGGTGCAGATGAAGAGGAGAGATTAATGAAGGATTTTAAAGCTTTGAGACATGGATTGTGCCCCATTCAGAGGGTGAATGGGCAAGACAAAATATTAAGTGCCTTTGAACTGGGGTATTGTAGTAGGTGCCATGTGTACCTGTTTGAGTGTGTCAAGAACTACAGCACTGCAGGGTTTCCACGCTCAACAGTTTCCTATCCATATCAAGAATGGTCCACCACCCAAAGGACATCCAGCCAACTTAATACAACTGTGAGAAGCATTGAATCAACATGGGCCAGCATCCCTGTGGAACGCTTTCAACACCTTGTAGAGTCCATGCCTCAACAAATTGAGCCTGTTCTGAGGGCAAAACAGGGTGCAACTTAATATTAGGAAGGTGTTCCTAATGTTTTATACACTGTGTTTGTTGGTTTTTCTAAACAGTTCATACTCCATTGTAATCAAATACATTTTCAAACATTTAATGTTTAATAAAAATGGTCACTGACAAAATTAACTACAGGGAACATTTTTCTTCAGCAAGAATGTAAAAAGAAAAGCAGGAGATAAGTCCAAAATATGAAAAATACAGACAAAAGTGAGAGGTTGACAGCGGCAGGTTGTTCAGTCCTTCCTGAGAGGGACTGTCTCTTCTTTGATGCCATCCTTGGTGACGATGCAGATCCTGAGGGCATCCCCGGTGTACACATCTCTCTCAGCAGCGGAGATGAAGACATCTTTGACCAGCTGCACAGCCTTCTCCTGGCTCAGGGGCAGGTGCTGCACACCCTCCATGTTCTTGAATCCAATCTGATTGTAAATTAAGAATAAAGACAAAGCCGATAAGGGGCTATACAGAAACCAAGAACTGGTTTGTTCCGAACCAATACAGTATCAATTAGGCCACTAGAATGTCTAGAGTTGCCTTGAAACCGCCAAATAATACATCACTTTTTTTTCTTTTAAACACAAACATTCAAGTCATATTGTGCTGTTGGATTGCAGTACAATCCATTGGACAGAGGTGCTTCAGGGGGAACTAAGCCCTTAAAAGATAGTGATGCTGAACTTATGCCCCTTTGTTTCTTTACCTGGTTGTCAAGCAGAGGTTGCAGCATAGCACTCGCTGAGCCTCCAGCTTTGTATGTGTCTCTCTGATAGGATCCCACTGGGTCAAAACTATAAACAGCTCCTTTGCCTGAAAAGCAAAAACAATCCAAATCAGTTAGGAGAGTAATACATATTGGACTAGAAGTGGATAAAAAAAACTAAAAAATATGCAGTGAATAAATTACATGGAAAATTAACCAAGCATTGTGATTATAGTAATAACAGAAATAGAGCAGGAGACATACCCTCCTCATCCAAGCCACCGATGATGTTGTAAACATAGTAGGGGAAGAATCTTCTACCGTACAGGATTGTTGACAGCATGGCTGCAATTGCTCCACTTGTCATGCACTTGTTGTTGGAGTGCTTGTACATCTAGAAATATTTGTTTGAAAATGAAATATTTACAAATGCTAACTTAGTGTACAGCAGTATTCCATAACTTTCAGCTTAGCGAACTATTTAAAGTAACATTTATGAATGAAAGTGAAACAGTCTCAAGCCCAAGATGATGTCACCTTTAATCTTGCATCAATGATTTTAGTAAGAGTCAAGCAATCTCCATGGAATCCACTGCATCCTATGACAGTTGTATCTGTCCTGTGATAAATGAAAAACTGTATTAGTAACAGCATTTAGTGGTTGAATATTGATTTACATCCAATGTATTATGATGTTCACAAGCAGTATCCACCACCATTTAAAATGATTTTCTTTTACCAAGACTGCATTTAGAAGTGTCATCTGTGTCAATACATAAGACATTGATGAGTCACTTAGGCTGTGTTTAGACAGGCAGCCCAATTATGATATTTTCCCCTCTAATTGCTAGTTTGACCGATCACATCAGGTATTTTCACAGCAAGCTCTTTCAGAACTAATCTGATAGGTCAAATGACCAATTTCTGAAAAATATTTGTGGAGAATTTGACTGCCTGTTTAAACGTAGAAATAGTGAGCCAGTTAGCGGAGTTAAACCACACCATCTGACAATGTGCCTTCGCTCATCCTTAGAAATACAGTAGTGTATGTTTGACTTACAACTTGTAGCATTTTGGAGAGTCACGGCTGTGGATTGAATAGCCTTCACTCAAACGGGTGTCAGAGGCCACAATGGCAAAGTCTTCACCGGCAACAGCAAGCACAGTCCTGGAAGCACAATAAAAACGTTGTTAAGACTTTGAGGCTCCCTGACAAACAAGTTCGTTTGGGCAAAACATTAAATCAGCTCCGTGACATAAGTAGCTAGCTATAAAGAAACTAGTCTAACTACTGTTAGTGTCAGATACTAGCTAACGTATGCTAACTGAAATCGAAACTAAACATGTAGCTAGCGAAGTCTGTTGTTCACGTAACTAGCTAAAAGTGATCTCGATTAGTTATTAAGTGTTAGTTATTTGCTTCATGGGCACATTTAGTCAGACACTAACTTATATTCAATCACTGTCCGTTCTGACTGCACAACAGCATTAGCTAGTTCACGGTAACTTGCTAAGATTAGCTAGTTGGACATTCATGCTTACCCTCCGTTAAAGGAATATGGAGAGAATCGGTGCTCTACTGGTCCAGTATAGTGATATTCCTTCATTTTCCCATTATCTCCATAAACTTGTGTCGCAAACATTGTGCCGGTTAACGAGGAAACGCAAAGCCTTCAGCTTCCCAAAGACAAGTGAGAAATATCGCTGTATCACTGCAATATGGCGAACGGATATGCTTCTTCTTCTTCTTCAACAACCTGCAAAACAAAAATGTGTCTTTCCTACCACCTTCCGGCTGGAGTCATGGGTAAATGCAAATCAACTGTCGACCAAGAACATGGGTGTGAACTCAACATTCTTCTTCTTTTGTATATTGTTGTTCACACAATGTAGTGTGCTGCATGGAAACAGAATTCACAAAAAA
This sequence comes from Oncorhynchus kisutch, assembly GCF_002021735.2. NCBI lineage: Eukaryota > Metazoa > Chordata > Actinopteri > Salmoniformes > Salmonidae > Oncorhynchus > Oncorhynchus kisutch. The sequence goes on along the minus strand of NC_034198.2, from coordinate 25,764,463 downwards.
ACTGAACAACTAAAAAAAACTACTCAACTACTACCCCAAAAAATCGAAATATAATTTAATCAAACAACTTTTCTGTTAAAAATAAAACAGAGCTGATCCCTACACAAGCTCAAGGGGAGCCTGGGACGGCAGGCTGTCTTGCGGTGCCAGTACCCCTCGCAAGTCTTCAAATGTAAAATCCTTAAGTCCCAAAATCTCTCCCCATCAATCTCTCCCTATCCCAGTCTGCTGTCCCTACTTGCTTCAAGATGTCCACCATTGTTCCTGTACCAAAGAAAGCAAACGTAACGGAACTAAATGACTATCGCCCTGTAGCACTCACTTCTGTCATCATGAAGTGCTTGAGAGGCTAGTTAAAGATCATATTACCTCTACCTTACCTGACACCTTAGACCAACTTCAATTTGCTTACCACACCAATAGATCCACAGACAATGCAAATGCCATCGCACTGCACCCTGCCCTATTCCATCGGGACAAGAGGAATACCAACATCAGAATGCTGTTCATTGATTATTGCTCAGTCTTCAACACCATAGTACCCTCCAAGCTCATCATTGGGTTTGAACGCTACCCTGTGCAACTGGGTGCTGGACTTCCTGATAGGACGCCCCAAGTGGTGAAGGTAGGGAACAACACCTCCACTTCGTTGATCCTCAACACTGGGGCCCCATAAGGGTGCGTGCTCAGCCCCCTCCTGTACTCCCTGTTCACCCATGACTGCGTGGCCATGCACACCTCCAACTCAATCATCAAGTTTGCAGATGACACAACAGTAGTAGGTCTGATTACCAACAATGACGAGACAGCCTACAGGGAGGAAGTGAAGGCGCTGGCGGAGTGGCGCCAGGAAAATAACCTCTCCCTCAACGACAACAAATTGAAGGAGCTGATCGTGGACTTCAGGAAACAGCAGAGTGACCACGCCCCTATCCACATCGACGGGACCGCAGTGGAGAAGGTGGAAAGCTTCAAGTTCCTAGACGTACACATCACTGACAATCTGAAATGGTCCACCCACACAGACAGTGTGGTGAAGAAGGCGTAACAGCGGCTGAAGAAATTCGGCTTAGCCCCGAAGACCCTCAGAAACTTTTACAGATGCACAATTGAGAGCATCCTGTCGGGCTGTATCACCGCCTGGTACGGCATCTGCACCACCTGCAACCACAGGGCTCTCCAGAGGGTGGTACACTGCCTGCCCTCCAGAACACCAACAGCACTTGATGTCACAGGAAGGCCAAAAAGATTATCAAGGACATCAACCACCCGAGCCCCAGCCTGTTCACCCCGCTATCATCCAGAAGGCGAGGTCAGTACAGGGGCATCGAAGCTGGGACCGAGAGACTGAAAAACAGCTTCTATCTCAAGGCCATCAGACTGTTAAATACCCATCACTAGCCGGCTACCACGCGGCCACTCAACCCTGCACCTTAGCGGCTGCTGCCCCATATACAAAGACATGGAATCACTGGCTGCTTTAATAATGGAACACTAGTCACTTTAATAATGATTACATACTGCTTTACTCATCTCATATGTATATAATGTATTCTATTCTACTGTATTAAGTCAATGCCACTCTGACATTGCTCGTCCTAATATTTATATATTTATTAATTCCATTGTTTTAGATTTTTGTATTGTTGTGAATTGTTAGATACTACTGCACTGTTGGAGCTAGGAACACAAGCATTTTGCGACACCCTCAATAACATCTGCTAAATATGTGTATGTGAACAATAACAATTTATTTTATTTTGACTGCCAGCAAACATTTCTTCAGGCTGTGGTCCATCTATTACCATATTTTCACAGCGTCACTTGTTTAAATCGCCTCCGCATAGGAGATTCGATTGACCGCTCTAACTTTTGCCATCTCAATCTCCTTCACCCTTACAGGGCACTCCAGGAACTCATGATTCCCATCACAATTGAAACACTGTTGTCTTTCTGTACATTGTTCTTCAGTATACTCCGTCCGTCTGCACACACTTGAAACATGGACAAATCCTTTACAATTTTTACACTGCAGTGGTTTGGGGACGAAAACTCTTACAGCATATCTTACATAACCAAGCTTCACATGCGTAGGTAAGTGCTCTTTATTAAAAAACAACAGGATGACAGACTTTCTTATTTTTCTCCATTCACCCAGCAGGTGGCCCATTCCTCCTGACAGAGCTGGTGTAACTGAGTCAGGTTTGTAGGCCTCCTTGCTCTCACACACTTTTTCAGTTCTGCCCACAAATTTTCTATGGAATTCAGGTCAGGGCTTTGTGATGGCCACTCCAATACCTTAGCAGCATGATAAAAAAAAAGTGTACATGTAAATAGTCAAGGTGGCCATTTTATGAATTGTTCATTAGTCTTATGGCTTGTGGGTAGAAGCTGTAAAGGAGCCTTTTGGTCCTCGAGTTTGCGCTCCGGTACAGCTTGCCATGCGTTAGCAGTGAGAACAGTCTATTACTTGGGTGACTGGAGTCTTTGACAATTTTCTGGGCCTTCCTCTGACAACTCCTAGCATATAGGTCATGGATGTCAGGAAGGTAGGCTCCAGTGATGTACCCTACCCTCTGTAGTGCCTTACGGTCAGATGCCGAGCAGTTGCCATACCAGGTGGTGATGCAACCGGTCAGGATGCTCTCGATGGTGCACCTGTAGAACCTCATTAGGATCTGGGGACCCATGCCAAATCTTTTCAGTCTCCTGAAGGGGAAAATGTGTTGTCGTGCCCTCTTCACGACTGTTTTGGTGTGTTTGGACAATGATAGTTTGTTAGTGTTCTGGACACCATGGAGCTTGAAACACTCGACCTGCTCCACTTCAGCCCCGTCGGTGTTAATGGGGTCCTGTTCAGCGCTTATTTTCCTGTAGCCCACGATCAGCTCTTTGTCTTGCTCACATTGAGGGAGAGGTTGTAGTCCTGGCTCCACACTTCCAGGTCTCTGACCTCCTCCCTATAGACTGTCTCATTGTTGTCAGTGATCAGGCTAAGCACTGTTGTGTCGTCAGCAAACTTAATGATTGTGTTGGAGTCGTGCTTGGCCACGCAGTCGTGGGTGAACAGGGAGTACAGGAGGGGGGACTAAGCACGCACCCCTGAGAGGCCCCAGTATTGATGATCAGCGTGGCAGATGTGTTGTTGCCAGTTGCAAAGGGACGTGTTTAGTCCCAGAGTTCTTAGCTTAGTAATGAGGTTTGTGGGTACTATGGTGTTGAACGCTGAGCTGTAGTCAATGAACAGCATTCTCATATAGGTGTTCCTTTTGTCCAGGTGGGAAAGGGCAGTGTGGAGTGCAATTGAGATTGCATCATCTGTGGATCTGTTGGGGCGCTATGCGAATTGGAGTAGGTCTACGGTTTCCAGCATGATGGCGTTGATGTGAGCCATGACCAGCCTTTCCAAAGTATTTTGTGACTTCCGACGAGTGCTACCGGTCTGTAATCATTTAGGCAGGTTACATTCGCTGTCTTGGGCACAGGGACTATGGTGGTCTTTTTGAAACATGTAGGTTTTACAAACTCGGTCAGGGAGAGGTTGAAAATGTCAGTGAAGACACTTGCCAGTTCTTCCAAGCATGCTTTGAGTACATGTCCTGGTAATCGGTCTGGCCTCGTGGCTTTGTTGACCTGGAGAGGAATGTTGACCTGGAGAGCGTGATCTCACAGTCGTCTGGAACAGCTGGTGCACTCATGCCTGCTTCTGTGTTGCTTGCACCGAAGTGAATACTAAAGGCATTTAGCTCGTCTGGTAGGCTCGCTTCACTGGGCAGCTCACAGCTGGGTTTCCCTTCGTATTCGGTGTCGTTGGCCGTGTTTGAGATCATCAAAACCATGATGTATCTTGGTGTAACAGAATAACTTTAAACCGTCACATCAACAACTGACACACACAAAGCATCGTTAACCATCGCTCCACAAAAGCCACGGCCCTTGCAGAGCAAGGGGAACCACTACTTCAAGGTCTCAGAGCAAGTGACGTCACCGATTGAAACGCTATTTAGCGCGCACCATCGCTAACTAGCTAGCAGTTTCACATCCGTTACATTGGGTTAATTGTGACTGACTGACTGATCTACAAATAATATTGAGTAGTTATTTATGATGCAAGGTGATTTGCAGATGAGTCAGTCTTGCCTTGCCTTTAAAGTCGTCTATAACATAGAATGTGCCCTTTCTGTTTCTGGGCTCGTTTGAATGGTTAGGCAAAAGTAACCGACTATTGATGAAAGTTGAAGAGTGAAGTCGGGGGAGGTGTATTTACGACAGCCAAAAGTTGGACACTGATGTGGTTTTCCAACAGCAAGGCTCAGTGCAACATGGCAGTGTTGCCATTGTTTATAATAGTTGTTCTTTATAATGTCAAAATAAACATGTCTCCAAGCCCCATATCATACACTCACAAACTGAAAATATATGTGTGTATATTGTGCAAACAATTGGTGAGAGAGCCTCACATCACATTAATTTGTACATATCCACTGTATAGATGTACTGAGACAAAGTTGTTTCTTGTTTCAGTTACCTCTTTGGTCACGTTTGCTTGAGTCAAACAAAAAACCCCTATTGATGACAATTGAACCTCCCACAATGCAGGCGATGGCTGCAGGATGAAGTTGGTGAAGAGCAACTGAAGAAACCTGCAGTTGACTTGAAGGCGCAAGTCGGAAATGTTTTATCCCCATAATGCAACACAATTTGAAAGGCAGTGCTCAGATGCAGAGTAGTCTACATTTTGCGAGGATGGAGAGGCCAGAGATAGCCAGACTAGTAATTTTGGCTAAGGAACAGAAGTTGGGTATTGGAGAAAGGCCATCAGTGCGTGTTCTGCAAACAAAACAGTGGATGAAGCTGTGGCATGAGCGTGGTTTATGGATAGACGTGGTTATAGACAAGGAGGAAGATGGAGAGGTGCCGAGGGCAGAGGGAAGATGTGTGTTGCTTTGCTCTCTGGAGCAGGACGCCTTGGAAAGGAGTGATTACTGTGTTAAGTGTTGAGGTGGAGCAACTGAAATGGAAGATTCCCTGTGTCACACCCGCCGTTGGTGAGTGTGGTGAAACTGTCTGCCTTTTGAGTTTTAAAGCGGAGTCTTTACCTGACAAAGTCATGTTAGGATATTTCAGTTATGCTGTGAGAGCTTTTGTGCCGAACCCACTAAGGTGTTTCAGATACCAAGCTCATGGTCATTTTGCAGCAGTGTGTAGGAGGGAGATTCTGAGTAGAACAGAAGGTGTTGTGTGCTGAGGCAGCGAAGAGAGTAGAGGATGATGAGTCAAGGGTGAGTAGTAGGCCTTCGGTTCTAGGCCAATACAGAGTGATACAATTTGTGCTTCAGTAATGTTGGCTTCTTAGCATTCATTGCCATGGTTATCAACTGTACGGCAGAAACGGAACGTAAATCACAGAAATAGATGTTGTGGTGTCAGCTGCAGAGCAGTTCTTCGGTGTATGAGATTTTACTGAGGCAGCGCATCGGCCTGGTGTAGGATCAGTTAGGGTCAAAGTAGTGGAATGGAGTGGTGTTATTTATTCGAATTTTTATGACATAGCGGGACATAGGTGTAGGGTTAGTTGGTGGTGCATTTTTTCCCCCTTTCCCCCTTTAGAATTTGGGGCACAAAAACTAACGTGATTGACCACACACTCCCGCACAATAGGTGGCGGCATGTACAAACAAAATGTGCGAACAGACGATACCAAAGAAGAAGATGAAGATGAAGAAGACGGGTTTGACAGACGTGATCCGCTAGAACGCGCCTTCGTCGCTGTTCGGGATTATGGTAAGGCATTTCAATTAACGTTAGGGTAGCAGTTTTCGTTTCACTTTGAGGTACGCCTTTGGTGTAGCTTCCGGTATCTACGTTTTTCTTAGTATACTTATATCTAGCTATCTATCATGTTATTGCTGTCTAACATTAACGAGCCTATTTACCAAGTTAGCTAGCTAACATAGCACTTTGCTAGAATTTTAGCTTAACTAGTTACTATATTGTTATCACCGAAAAGTCAGTTTGCCGTGACCGACTGTTTGCTATCAACGCACATAACGTTCGCTGACTTGCTAAACTATTTGTAATTTATGTTTGTGTTTGACAGCATATCACAGTGCGAAAAGCAGCAGATGGTCGTTTGGTTTTATCCCAGTGCCAGAAGGACCACTTGTATCATTGCCCCTTCTGCCAGCCCTCAATTTTCAAGCCCCGAGACTATGCCAGTGTGTTGACACACATTGAGTCGCACAGATTGAAGGCTGTGCTGCATAGAGGTTAGCACATGTACCGTGATGTTACACATAGCTACACATACTAGCCCATAAAGTCTTTCATTAATTAGACTAGTTCAGTACCGGTCATCATCACATGATTATATAAACCAGGTAGTTTGTCCTGGATGTTGATTTGCTTGTTTTTATTCATTTCAGAGTTCACAATATTCATATGCCATCTGGAGTGCAGAGAAGCAAAGCATTTCCACTGCCCATATTGCCCCAAGACCTATGTAAATAGGAGTGATTTTACCAAACACATTCCACAATGTGAGTCAGTATGTTATCGAGCCCCAGGTTCAACAGCGAGAGCCCCAGATGTAACCAGTGCATCGGCGAGAGCCCCAGATGTAACCAGTGCATCGGCGAGAGCCCCAGATGTAACCAGTGCATCGGCGAGAGCCCCAGATGTAACCAGTGCATCGGCGAGAGCCCCAGATGTAACCAGTGCATCGGCGAGAGCCCCAGATGTAACCAGTGCATCGGCGAGAGCCCCAGATGTAACCAGTGCATCGGCGAGAGCCCCAGATGTAACCAGTGCATCGGCGAGAGCCCCAGATGTAACCAGTGCATCGGCGAGAGCCCCAGATGTAACCAGTGCATCGGCGAGAGCCCCAGATGTAACCAGTGCATCGGCGAGAGCCCCAGATGTAACCAGTGCATCGGCGAGCGGTTCAGCGTGTCCAGCTGTGAAACCTGCAGTCAAGCGGAAAATCAAGTGTTGCAACTGCAGTTTGTGGCTTAACAAAAAAAACCTGAGGAAACATCAACTTAGAAAACATACATCTGCTGAGAAGGGCATTACAGCTCACTCCAATCTCAAGGCTCAGTGCCTTGACCAGGACAATTGGGTGTTTGCAGAGGATAAACACATCTACCCTGTCTCTCCTTCTTCTGGTGAGCAGCAATAAGTAATGTATACAGTACCAGTCAAAAGATTGGTCACACCTACTCATTCAAGGTTTTTCTTTATTTTCACTATTTTCTACATTGTAGAATAATAATGAAGACAACTGCATGTTCTTAATGTTTTGACTACTCAGTGTATATTATATACAGTACCAGTCAAAAGTTGACACAACTACTCATTCCAGGATTTTTCTTTATTTTTACATAATAGAATAATAGTGAAGACATCAACACTGAAATAATGCATAAGGAATCATGTAGTAACCAAAAAAGTGTTAAACAAAACAAAATATGAGTTTCTTCAAAGTAGCCACCAATTGCCTTGTTGACACAGTTTTGCACACTCTTGACCTTCTCTCAACCAGCTTCACCTGGAATGCTTTTCCAATAGTCTTGAAGGAGTTCTCACATGCTGAGCACTTGTTGGCTGCTTTTCCTTCCCTCTGCGGTCCAACTCATCCCAAACCATCTCAATTGGGTTGAGGTTGGGTGATTGGAGGCATGGTCATCTGATGCAGCACTTCATTGCTCAAATAGCCCTTACACAGCCTGGCAGTGTGTTGGGTCATTGTCCTGTTGAAAAAAAAAATATTTTCCCACTAAGCGCTAACCTGATGGGATGGCGTATCGCTGCAGAATGCTGTGGTAGCCATGCTGGGTAAGTGTGCCTTGAATTCTAAATAAATCACTGTCACCAGCAAAGCACCATCACATCTCTTCCTCCATGCTTCACGGTGGGAAATACACACGCAGAGATCCGTTCACCTACTCTGCCTCTCACAAAGACACAGCGTTTGGAACCAAAGTGTCAAATTTGAACACAGACCAAAGGAGAGATTTCCACCGGTCTAATGTCCATTGCTTGTGTTCCTTGACCCAAGCAAGACTCTTATTGGTGTCCTTTAGTAGTGGTTTCTTTGCAGCAATCGACCATGAAGGCCTGATTCACGCAGTCTCCTCTGAAGAGTTGAAGTTGAGATGTCTGTTACTTGACCGCTGTGAAGCATTTATTTGGGCTGCAATTTGAGGCTGGTAACTAATTAACTTATCTTCTGCAGCTGAGGTAACTCTGGATCTTCCTTTCATGAGGGCCAGTTTCATCATAGTGCTTGTTAGTTTTTGCAACTGCACTTGAAGAAACTTTCAAAGTTCTTCAAACACTTGTTAACTGAAATGCGTTCTGGGTGACTATCTTATGAAGCTGATTGAGAGAATGTCAAGAGTGTGCAAAGCTGTCATCAACGCAAAAGGTGTCTACTTTGAAGAATCTCAAATATATATATTTTTTTTATTTAACACTTTTTTTTCTGGTTACTACATGATTCCTTATGTGTTATTTCATAGTTTTGATGTCTTCACTATTATTCTATAATGTAAAAATAAAGAAAAACCCTGGAATGAGTAGCTGTGTCAGCTTTTGACTGGTACTGTATATGATAATATACTGAGTATACAAAACATGAAGAATATGCTGTTTCCATGAGACTGACCAGGTGAAATCTATGATCCCTTATTGATGTCACTTGTTAAATCCACTTCAATCAGTGTAGATGAAGGGTAAAATAATAAGATTTTTCAGCCTTGAGACAATTTGAGACGTGTATGTGTGCCTTTCAAAGTTTTTGAATGGTCAAGACAAAATGGAAGTGCCTTTGAACGGGGTATGGTGGTAGCTGCCAGGCGCTTTGGTTTGTGTCAAGAACTGCAACGCTGCTGGGTTTATCACAGTCAACAGATCGGTTTATATGAAGAATGGTCCACCAGCCAACTTGACATAACTGTGATAACCATTGGAGTCAACATTGGCCAGTATCCATGTGGAATGCATTCGACAACTTGAGTCCATGCCCTGATGAATTGAGTCTGTTCTGAGGGCAAAAGGGCACTCTTGTCCACCTCATTGTGTATTAGTGAAATGCCCCTTTTTTTTTTAAATGTCTTTCAGTGCTAATTCGGGAAATGCTTACCAAGCAAGAGATGATACTGGAACAACAGACACTCATCCTACGACTCTTACAAACAGCACAGCAGAATGGAGCAGAATATGCGATCGAAGGAGGCCTTCTGCCATTGAAGGATCAACAAAGTCTCCAGAGGCTGGAAACCGATCTTCAGGGGGCTGACTTCAAACTTAAACTGGTGAGTTTCATTCCACTTCATCTAATGCTCTTTTAGAGTGATTCAGGGGGAGTTCATGGGATTCAAATCAAATTCAGATATGCAAGAAGGGGAAAAAAGTAGGATGAATGTCCACAAACTTTTTGTGAAATGGAAAATGGGTCTCACTCCCCAGTAAACTTATCAACTTTATGTAGGATTAAAGCATGACGTTTCAACCTCCAAAGACCTTCATCAGAATTAGCATACAAGTTTCTTAACCATATATGCTTCCCTCGCCTGGGGAAAAGTGGCAGTCACTTGTGGCTTAGTTTGTCAATTGATACATTATTCAAATGTTTTTTTCCCCCTTTAGATTAACCACTTGAGCCTCGTTGGGGGATGCGATGTGAAGGATGTCGTGTGGCGTTTAATGAGGCACACAATTTCCAATGCGCTGGCAAAAAACATGAATTGGAGAGGAGTGAATAGGAAAATCTCTCTTGGATCTCTTCGACTAAGAGAGGTTTTGATTGGTAAGGATTTCTCATATTTGCAAATGTCTCATGACACGAATGGCTTCCTGCAATGCAATTACCATGACATTTTAAAGTATTCAATTCACCCTGTTGCAACAAAATGTTCACATCTTTGCGACCACTTGTGTTCTTGTTCATTAGCTGTTGTCCGGAAGAATCCGTTAACATCTAAAGCATCTGAGAGCGATGTGGAGTCTGTCATGAAAAAGTGGTTGCAGCTGGCAGCATACCGGGAAGGAGGGAGAAGGAGACGAGACAGGAGTGTGGTGGCACCTGTGCCGTGATGGACTTGGGGAGAGGGGTGTATTTTAAGTGATAATGCCCAAAAAGCCGTGGTTTGGAGGACATATTGGCATTCGTCTCAGGCCAGCAAACCGTGCCGCTATGTCATCCAAACCCTAGCTTTGAGGGCATTATCGCTTTAATACAATGGTTACCAACCTATGAAAATATGTAAATCATTATTTTAATTCAATGTTATTTTGATGAATTTATTCATATCATTTCCATCCTTTCTCGAGATATAGTCCCACACACAAATCTAGGGTCGCTTGTTGTTCATTCTATTGGCATCGTTGCCAACCAAACCGGTCATTAGTTCTATACGTTCAATGCCAAGCTAGCATAGCTATCTAAGCTAAATGGCTATACTAGACACAATTTGATTTGAATCAATTTGTTATCCTCGCACCTTAGCTAGCTAGTTGTATGTTACTATGAAAACCAGACCTACTTGCCGCCTGTCTCGTTTGGACAGTTTCAATGATTTGGTGGAGATCGCAATTCAAAATTTAATCAAATCAAAATTGTATTTGTCACATGCACCGGAAATGCTTACTTACAAGCCTTAAACCAACAATGCCATTTTAAGAAAAAGAGATATAAAAGAGCAGCAGTAAAATAACAATAGCGAAGCTATATACACAGGGGGTACTGGTACAGAGTCTATGTGCGTGGGCACCAGTTAGTCAAGGTAAGAGGTAATATGTACATGTAGGTAGAGTTAAAGTGATCATGCATAGATAATGAAACCGAGTAGCAGTAGTGTAAAAGGGGAGGGGGGGGCAGTGCAAATTGTCTGGGTAGCCATTTGATTAGCTGTTCAGGAGTCTTATGGCTTAAGGATCGGACCCCTTTTTCAATATTTGCCTAAAATGTCATACTCAAATCTAACTGCCTGTAGCTCAGGCCCTGAAGCAAGGATATGCATTTTGTTAATACTATTTTGAAAGGAAACACTTTGAAGTTTGGAAATGTGAAAGGAATGTAGGAGAATGTAACACATTAGATCTGGTAAAAAATAATACAAAGAAAAAATATACCATCTTTGAAATGCAAGAGAAAAGCCATACTGTATTATTCCAGCCCAGGTGCAATTTACATTTTGGCCACTAGATGGCAGCAGTGTATATGCACAGTTTTAGACTTATCCAATGAACCATAGAAACATAATCACACAAATTCAAGCAGGACTGCCCAAATGTGCCTAATTGGTTTATTAATAACTTCATGTTCAAAACTGTACACTCTCCTCAAACAATAGCATGGTATTCTTTCACTGTAATAGCTACTGTAAATTGAACAGTGCAGTTAGGTTAACAAGAATTTAAGCCTTTTGCTTATCATATATGTCTGTCCTAGGAAATGTTCCTGTTACTTACAACCTCATGCTAATCGCATTAGCCTACGTTAGCGCCGTCCCCCAGGGGGCCCACCGATCCTGAAGAAGTTGTTTAAGAAGCCTTTTGGATACCTAGACATGGTGCTCCGGTACCTCTTGCTGTGCGGGAGCAGAGAGAACAGTCTATGACTAGGGTGGCTGGAGTCTGACCATTTTTAGGGCCTTCTGACACTGCCTTGTATAGAGGTCCTGGATGGCAGGAAGCTCGGAGTACAGGAGGGGACTGAGCAAGCACCCCCATGGGCCCCCTGTGTTGAGGATCAGCATGGCGAATGTTGTTACCCACCCTTACCACCTAGGGGCGGCCCATCAGGAAGTCCAGGATCCAGTTGCAGAGGGAGGTGTTTAGGCGCAGGGTCCTTAGCTTAGTGATGAGCTTTGAGGGCACTATGGTGTTGAAGGCTGAGCTGTACAATGAATAGCATTCTCACATAGGTATTCCTTTTGTCCAGGTGGGAAAAGGCAGTGTGGAGTGCAATAGAAATTTCATGGCGACAGAAGTGAGTGCTACGGGTCGGAAGTCATTTAGGCAGGTTACTATGGTGGTCTGCTTGAAACATGTTGGTATTAGACTTAGTCAGGGACAGGTTGAAAATGTCAGTGAAGACACTTGCCAGTTGGTCAGCGCATGCTTGCAGTACACATCTTGTAAATCTGTCTGGCCTTGTGAATGTTGACCTGTTTATAGGTCTTACTCACATCTGCTATGGAGAGTGTGATCACACAATTGTCAGGGACAGCTGATGCTCTCATGCATGTTTCAGTGTTACTTGCATAGAAGTCATTTAACTTGTCTGGTAGGCTCGTGTCACTGGGCAGCTCGTGGCTGTGCTTCCCTTTGTAGTCTGTAATAGTTTGCAATCCCTGCGATGAGCGCTCGAGCCAGTGTAGTAGGATTCAATCTTAGTCCTGTATTGATGCTTGGCCTGTTTTATTGTTTGTCGGAGGGCATAGCGGGATTTCTTATAAGCTTCCGGGTTAGAGTCCCGCTCTTTGAAAGCGGCAACTCTACCCTTTAGCTCAGTGAGGATGTCTGTAACCCATGGCTTCTGGTTGGTGTATGTACGCGCAGTCACTGTGGGGACGACATCATCGATGCATTTGAAGCCAGTGACTGATGTTGTGTACTCCTCAATGCCATTGGAAGAATACCGAACATATTCCAGTCTGCTAGCAAAACAGTCGTGTAGCTTAGCATCTGCATCGTCTGACCACTTTTTTTTATTGACCGAGTCACTGGTGCTTCCTGCTTTAATTTATGCTTCTAAGCAGGAATCAGGAGGATAGAGTTATGGTCAGATTTGTCAAATGGAGGGCGAGGGAGAGCTTTGTACGCATCTGTGTGAAGTTTAGGTGGGCTAGAGTTTCCACCCCCCTCTCCCCTCTGGTTGCATGTTTAACATGCAGGTAGAAATTGGGTAAAATGGATTTGTTTCCTGCATTAAAGTCCCCAGCCACTCTGGATGAGTTTTTTTCCTGTTTTCTTACGACTGTATACAGCTCATTGAGTGCTGTCTTAGTGCCAGCATAGGTTTGTGGTGGTAAATAGACAGCAATCTAATATTAGATTTTAATGCACCAACTGTTTACACATATACATAGAGCACCACCCCTTGTCTTACCAGATGCGCCTGTTCTATCCTTCCGAAAAAAGCGTCAAACCCGCTTATAACCTGCTTTAATATAGGTTATTCATGTCGCTGTTCAGCCATGACTGGGTGAAACATGAGATATTACAGTTTATAATGGCCTGTTGGGTAGGATATACAGTTGAAGTCGGAAGTTTACATACACTTATGTTGGAGTCATTAAAACTAGTTTTTAAACCACTGCACAAATTTCTTGTTAACAAACTATAGTTTTGGCAAGTTGGTTAGGACATCAACTTTGTGCATGACACACGTAATTTTTCCACTTATAATTCACTCACAATTCCAGTGGGTCAGAAGTTTACATATACTAAGTTGACTGTGTCTTTAAACTGCTTGGAAAATTCCAGAAAATGATGTCATGGCTTTAGAAGCTTCTGATAGACTAATTAACATAATTTGAGTCAATTGGAGGTGTACATGTGGATGTATTTCAAGGTCTACCTTCACACTCAGTGCCTCTGCTTGACTTCATGGGGAAATCAACCAAGACTTAAGAAAAAAAATTGTAGTCCTCCACAAGTCTGGTTCAAACGCCTGAAGGTATCACGTTCATCTATACAAACAATAGTACGCAAGTATAAGCACCATGGGACCACGCAGCCGTCATACCGCTCAGGAAGGAGATGCGTTCTGTCTCCTAGAGATGAACGTACTTTGGTGTGAAAAGTGCAAATCAATCCCAGGACAACAGCAAAGGACCTTGTGAAGATGCCGGAGGAAACTGGTACAAAAGTATCTATATCCACAGTAAAACGAGTCCTATATCGACATAACCTGAAAGGCCGTTCAGCAAGGAAGAAGCCACTGCTACAAAACCGCCATTAAAAAGCCAGACTATGGTTTGCAACTGCACATGGGGACAAATATACTTTTTGGGGAAATGTCCTCTGGTCTGATGAAACAAAAATGGAACTGTTTGGCCATAATGACCATCGTTATGTTTGGAGGATAAAGTGGGAGGCGTTCAAGCCAAAGAACACCATCCCAACCATGAAGCACGGGGGTGGCAGCATCATGGTGTGGGTGTGCTTTGCTGCAGGAGGGACTGGTGCACTTCACAAAATAGGTGACATCATGATAAAGGAACATTATGTGGATATATTGAAGCAACATCTCAAGACATCAGTCAGGAAGTTAAAGCTTGGTCACAAATGGGTCTTCCAAATGGACAATGACCCCAAGCATACTTCCAAAGTTGTGGCAAAATGGCTTAAGGACAACAAAGTCAAGGTATTGGATTGGCCATCACAAAGCCCTGACCTCAATCCCATAGAAAATTTGTGGGCAGAACTGAAAAAGCGTGTGTGAGCAAGGAGGCCTACAAACCTGACTTAGTTACACCAGCTCTGTCAGGAGGAATGGGCCAAAATTCACCCAACATATTGTGGGAAGCTTGTGGAAGGCTACCCAAAACGTTTGACCCAAGTTAAACAATTTAAAGGCAATGCTACCAAATATTAACTGAGTGTATGTAAACGTCTGACCCACTGGGAATGTGATGAAAGAAAGAAATAATTCTCTCTACTATTATTCTGACATTTCAGATTCTTAAAATAAAGTGGTGATCCTAACTGACCTAAGACAGGGAATTGTTACAAGGATTAAATGTCAGGAATTGTGAAACTGAGTTTAAATGTATTTGGCTAAGGTGTATGTAAACTTCCGACTTCAACTGTACGTGCTCGTATCCAATGATTGTACGTTGGCTATTAGGGCCAATGTAAAGGCAGATTACCCACTCGCCGTCGGATCCTTACAGGACACCAAGACCTATGTCGCCGATATCTCTTTTCAGCGAATGACTGGGATGAGGGCCTTGTCGGGTGTCTGAAGTAAATCCTTTCGCGTCTAACTCGTTAAAGATCTAATCTTCCAGTACGGGGTGAGTAATCGCTGTCCTGATATCTAGAAACTATTTTCGGTCATAGTAGATGGTGGCAGAAACATTGTCCAAAATAAGTTTAAAATAACATGGGAAAAAAAACAATAGAACAATTGTTTCGGGGACTGTAAAATGTCATACTTCTGCGCCATTAATTCCCTGCAAAGATCAGAAGCAGACAAGGTGTTTTCAAATCTCTGCTGTTGAAAAGCAAATGCTAACCTGAAAAAAAGGGGAATTATTGTCCTAGATGTGAACTCGTGCCAATTACTGGTGAGTTATGTGTAATTTTGAAATGTGCAATCAGCAGTCTTTCTCTTGTTATATCAGTCACTGACAGTCACTCAATTAGCTATGTCAGCTAACACATTTTAGATTGGTAAGTTTGCTGGCTAGACTATGTAAACTTGAGTAATCATGGCCGAATACTGACATCAGCAGTCTTTCTCTTGTTATATCAGTCACTGACAGTCACTCAATTAGCTATGTCAGCTAACACATTTTAGATTGGTAAGTTTGCTGGCTAGACTATGTAAACTTGAGTAATCATGGCCGAATACTGACAGGGCATGTGCCCTGATCTCCAGGGGGCCCCCATTCATTTTGTTGGGCATTCTCAAATCATGAACATGGAAAACTTTGTTATACAATTGCAACATTTGCTCTCCCATAATGAGCTGTTCTCCCCTCAGCAGCCTCCACTGGATTTGAGTAGCTCTTAAAATAAGGGCTGTGTTTTGTGTCGGCTTACCCTGGCATAACGTTTTGATAACCGTGTAATTCTCTCTAGGACAAGGTGATTTAATTATATATAACTACAAATGCCATGAGCATATAGACAAGGCAAATGTTGGCTAAATGTACTGATGAATATATTTGCAACATTTTAAATGGACAATGCTGTGAAACTGTCTTGTGCAAGTTTTAAATTGACAATACCTGTTAGCAAAGGTGTCAGCTAGAGATTACCTTTTGGAGCTTGCAGGGATTTGTATTTTGCATAATGGCTACTTAGATGCTAATTAGCATTTTCGATTCAGAGTAAGTAGAGCTGAATATAGATATAGAGATAGATCTCTCTCATGGCTGGGTCGAGGATATCTTGGGCGGGGACCCAGGACTGTTCTTCTGGTCCGTACCCCTCCCAATTCATCAGGTAGTGGATGCGATCACCCAGGCACTTGGAGTCAAGGAGGGCTAGGACGTAATAAGCCGGTGCAACGCCGACGTCAAACGGAGGGGGTGCGCCAATGGAAGATGGAGAGGGCTGTACCTCACAGGCTTGAGAAGGGACACACGGAAGGATGAGATCCGGTGCAATTGGAGGCGGTAGGTGACAGGATTGATGCTGTGTGTTAGTTTGAAGGGACCAATGAGCAGGGGTCATGAAGCCGGATGTCCCGTGTAGAGGGCCACACGTTGCCCAGGGTGGAAGAGTGGAGTAGATTGGTGACGCCGGTCAGCGAACCGTTTCTGGGAGAGGGAAGCTCGAAGTTTTTAATTTAATTTTTAATTTAACCTTTATTTTACTAGGCAAGTCAGTTAAGAACAAATTCTTATTTTCAATGACGGCCTAGGAACAGTGGGTTAACTGCCTGTTCAGGGGCAGAACGACAGATTTGTACCTTGTCAGCTCGGGGATTCTTGCAACCTTTCGGTTACTAGTCCAATGCTCTAACCACTAGGCTACCCTGCCGCCCGGAGTAGGTGCTCGATGTGCGGTCTCCCAAACCTGTTCACTCCATCGAAACCACTCGTCGATGGCAGGCACAGTTCTGTGCTCTGTCTCCCATGGGAACACAGGGGGTTGGTATCCGAGGACACACTGAAAAGGAGTGCGGTATGCACCAGGGAGTTCTGTGGGTATTCGGCCCAGGCTAGATAGCGACTCCACTCGTGTGATTGGTGGGTGCAGTGTTGGCGAAGGTACTTCCCCATTTCCTGATTCAGGCGTTTCGTCTGCCCGTTGGTTTGGGGATGGTATCTGGAGGATAGGCTGATGGAGACCCCCAGTCGGTCGCAGAAGGCTCGCCACACCCTGGAGAAGAACTGGGGTCTCCGAAACAATGTCTTCCCGGGATCTCATACAGACAACACCTGTTGGAACATGCACTCGGCCATTTCCATGGCATTAGGTAGACGTGGAAGGGGGATGAGTCGGCACATCTTGGAGAACCGGTCCACTACAACTAAAATAGTGAAGCCCGAAGAGTCTGGCAGATCACTGAGGAAATCCTTGGTGATGTGGGACCATGGTCTGTGTGGTGTAGGTAAAGGCTCGAATTTACCGGTAGGTAGTTGGCGAGGGCTCTTTGCCCATGCACAGACGGGACAGGAAAGAACGTGATCTCGGACGAATGCTGTTAGTGATGACCACCAGAACTTGCATGTCAGTAGTGCCGTGGTCCAGGTGATCCCGGGATGGCCAAATGCATACATGAGAGCACGCTACGGCTTCTGAGACAAACATGCAAAAGGACTATAGGAGGAAGGTGGAATCCTATTAACTGATTACAAAGGGAAACCAAGCCGTGAGATGCAGAACTCCCAAACGAGCCAAATGCCTTTTATGCTCACTTCAAGGAATACAACATTGAGTCTTGCGTGAAAGCCCATTGTTCCAATCTCAAAGCATGCATAGATCAGCTGACAAGTGTTTTCACTGACATTTTCAATCTCTTCTTGCCCCAGTCTGCAATCCCAACATGTTTCAAGCTGACCACCATTGTTCCTGTTCACAAGAACTCCCAAGGTAACCTGCATAAATGACAATCGCCCTGTAGAACACACATCTGTAATTATGAAGTGCTTTGAAAGAATGGTCATGACACACAATCATCCCAGACACCCTGGACCCATTCAAATTGGTATTCTGCCCCAACAGATCCACAGATGACACAATCTAAATTGCACTTCACACTGCTCAGCGTTAAAAACACCATAGTCCGCTCTGCAACTGGATCCTGGTCTTCCTGACTCACCTGCACAGTCGTGGATAGGGCACGACAGGACCTCTTCCCCCTCAGGATACTGAAAAGATTTAGCATCCTGAAACAGTTCTACAGCTGCACCATCGAGAGCATCTTGACTGGCTGCTTCACTGCTTGGTATGGCAAATGCACCGCCCTCGATGGCAAAGCGCTACAGAGGGTGGTGCGGACAGCCCAGTACATCACTGAGGCCGAACTCCCCACCATTCGGGACCTCTATATCAGGTGGTGTCCGAGGAAGGCCCAAAAAATTGCCCAAGATTACTGCCACCCAAGCCATAGACTGTTCACTCTGCTATTGTCCGGTAAACAGTACTGGAGCATCGGCTCTTGGACCAACATGCTCCTAGACAGCTTCCACCCCCAAGCCATAAGACTGCTAAAAAGCCGTAAGCCTAGAGGGGCAGCAGGTTGCCTAGCATTTAATAGAGTTGTACCAATAACCGAAAGGTCAATGGTTCGAATGCCCAAGCCGCCAAGGTGTAAAAATCTGCCGTTCTGCCCTTGAGCAAAGGTAGTTAACCCCCAACAACAACTGCTTCCCGGGAGCCGATGACGTGGACGTCGATTAAGCAAGCCCCCAGCACCACTGATTCAGAGGGGTTGGGTTAAATGCGAAAGACCAGTTTCGGTTTAATGCATTGTTGTGCAGCTGACTAGGTATCCCCTTTCCTTTCTCTAAGACTGTTAAATAGTCCGGGTAACCAGTTAATTAACTATCTGCATTGACTCTATCCTGCACTGACTCGCAAAACTAGTGCATATACTGTCAACTCGCATACACTACATACGTACACAACACATACATCATATTCTGCTGCAACTGTTCATTATTTTACTTGTATTATAATTTATCCTGCTGCCTAGCCACTTTACCCTGCCTTCATGTACATGTCCACCTCAATTACCTCATACACCTGCACATTGATCTTATACTAGTAGTCACTGTAGAACTCCATTCTTGTGTATTTTATTCCATGTGTTACTAATTTATTTGTATTATTATTATCTGCATCATTGGGAAAGGCTTGTATGTCATTACAACTGTGAGTCTTTAAAGAGCTTTCCACACCTGGATTGTGCAAAATTTGCCCATTATTCTTTTCAAAATTCATCAAGCCCTGTCAACTTGGTTGTTAAATTCTAGACAACAATTTTCAGGTCTTGCCATAGATTTTCAAGTAGATTTAAGTCAAAACTGTAACTTGACCACTCAACAACATTCACTGTCTTCTTGGTTATCAACTCCAGTG
Source organism: Oncorhynchus kisutch (assembly GCF_002021735.2). NCBI lineage: Eukaryota > Metazoa > Chordata > Actinopteri > Salmoniformes > Salmonidae > Oncorhynchus > Oncorhynchus kisutch. Next base: position 25,745,191 of record NC_034198.2, on the reverse strand, counting down.
TAGATTTGGCTTTCTTTTTTTAGGTTATTGTCCTGAATTAATCTCCCAGTGTCTGGTGAAAACAGACTAAACCAGGTTTTCCTCTGATTTTGCCTGTGCTTAGCACCATTAGTTTTTTTTATCCTGAAAAACTCCCCAGTCCTAAACAATTACAAGCATGACCATAACATGATGAAGCCATTGCTATGCTTGAAAATATGGAGAGTGGTACTCAGTAATGTGTTGTTGGATTTGCCCCAAACATAACACTTTGTATTCAGGACAAAAAGTGAATTGATTTGCCACATTTCTTGCAGTATTACTTTAGCCTTGTTGCAAATCGGATGCATGTTTTGGAATATTTGTATTCTGTACAAGCTTTCTTCTTTTCACTCTGTCAATTAGGTTAGTATTGTGGAGAAACTACAATGTTGTTGATCCATCCTCAGTCTTATCCTATCACAGCCATTAAACTAACTGTTTTAAAGTTACCATTGGCCTGATGGAGAATTCCTTGAGTGTTTTTTTTTCCCTCTCCGGCAACTGAGTTGGGAAGGACTGGTTCAGTCTGTATCTTTGTAATGACTGGCTGTATTGCTACAACATCCGAAGTGTAATTAATAACTTCACCATGCTCAAAGGGATATTCAATGTCTGCTTTTTTTAAATATATTTTTTATACCCATCAACCAATAGGTGCCCTTCTTTGCAAGGCATTGCAAAACCTCCCTGGTCGTTGAAATTCACTGCTCGACTGAGGGACCTACATATAATTGTAAGTGTGGGGTACAGAGATGAGGTAGTCGTTCTCTATAAGGTCCCACAGTTGACTTTGCATGTCAGAACAAAACCAAGCCATGAGGTCGAAGGGATTGTCCGTAGAGCTCCGAGACAGGATTGTGTCGAGGCACCAATCTGGGCAAGGGTACCAAAACATTTCTGCAGCATTGAAGGTTCCCCAAGAACACAGTGGCCTCCAACATTCTTAAATGGAAGAAGTTTGGAACCATCAAGACTCTTCCTAGAGCCGGCCAAACTGAGCAATCGAGGGAGAAGTTTCCGATGCCAATAAAGACCTTTGAATTCAATGAGAGGAGGGGGAGAGAGATGGGGATGGAAGGAAAGAAGTAGCAAGAGAGAATACCGGAGAGAGAGAGAGAGAAGGGTGAAGATGGGAGGGAGAAAGAGACCGATAGGATCTGGCTAAAAATACTTGAATCAGTTATAGAACCCATTACCCTTTATGGTTGTGAGATCTGGGGTCCGCTCACCAACCAAGAATTCACAAAATGGCGACTGTACACAAAGGATATTTTTGCAGAATTCTGCATGCAATGTAAAACACCAAATAATACATGCAGAGCAGAATTAAGCCGATACCCCCTAATGATCAAAATCCAGAAAAGAGCCATTCAATTCCACAACCACCTAAAAGGAAGCAATTCCCAAACTTTCTGTAACCAAAGTCATCACCTACAACGAGATGAACCTGGAGAAGAGTCCCCTAAGCAAGCAGGTCCTGGGGCTCTGTTCACAAACACAAACAGAATCCCAGAACAGCAACACAATTACGCCCAACCAAATCATGATTACATAAAAAGTTAATTACTTGACACATTGGAAATAATTAACAAAAAAACTGGGCAAATTAGAATGCTATTTGGCCCTATACAGAGAGTATAAATACCTGACCACTGTGACTGACCAGAAATTAAGGAAAGATCTGACTATGTACAGACTCATTGACTATAGAGGCCGCCGTAGGCAGACTTGGCTCTCAAGAGAAGACAGGCTATGTGCACACTGCTCCAAAAAATGTGGAAACCGGGCTGCACTTCCTAACCTCCCAAATGTAAAACCATATTAGAGACCCAAATTTCCCTCAGATTACACAGACCCACAAAGAATTTGAAAACAAATCCAATTTTGATATACTTATATTGGGTGAAATACCAGTATGCCATCACAGCAGCAAGATTTGTGACCTGTTTACACAAGAAAAGAGCAACCAGTGAAGAACAAACAACACCATTGTAAATATTTGTTTATTTATTTTCCCTTTTGTACTGTATCTATTTGCACATTGTTACAACACGGTGTATAGCCATAATATGACATTGAAATGTTCCATTGGAACTTTTGTGAGTGTAATGTTTACTGTTTTTCCCTTTTGTTTATTTCACTTGCTTTGGCAATGTAAATATTTGTTTCCCATGCCAACAAAGCTCTTTGAAATGAATTGAGAGAGAGGAGGGAGATAAGCAGAGGTGGGATAATGTAAATCCCTTACAAAAATGTACCATGGTAGTACAATGAAAAAATGCCATGGTACTATCATGGTTTTTTTGGAAACTACCATGGCACGAATATTACCATGTTATTTTTCTGCCATGGTAGGGTAGTGGAAATTTCCTGTACTTACCAAATCATGAGAGCAAACCACCACACAAGTCAGAGTTATCATAAAGTCCATCTTTCATTATTATGAGCTCCATCACAACCCTGTGACTCTCAGATCAATTCAGTGTCTATAAATGAATTCTCTGAGAGTCCTTACACATTGCAACTGAGATCCTTTATAGCAAAGACACACACAGCCAGACAGCATTGGCTATAAATTATCGTTCAGCTTTGTCTCCTAAACTATGTTCTTATCTCGCTCTTGGTACCTCTCAGGACCAAAAACAAAACCTCATCCACTAGCATATATCAAATACACCCCTTCCTGGACAAGATCACAGAGAGACAGTGACTGGCACACAGACATTGTGGAGCCAAGAGATAATTGGTTCCCCCTCAATCACCCCTTCACATGGTTTAAAATATATGTTTACATATGAAGACAAGCTTGACCTCTCCCCTTTCTGTGGCCCAAGTAACTGAACCCTGACAGAGAACAGATAACTGCAAACGGCCAACAGTATTATCCAAAAGAAGACATTCTAATGACAAATATCTCACATAAGCATGCAATAAAATAAATTCAACATTTTATTTATAAATGTTACCTAAAGAATTCTGATTCTGCTAATGACAGTAGTTTCTAAAAATATATATATATTTTCATTGTACTTGCTACCATGCTACAAAAATCAACCATGGTAGTACAATGCAAAAAAATAAAAATAAATTAAAACTAGCAGCATGTAGTGAAAGCATGGTATTTGTTTACAATGTATTATGATGGTCTGTGTCCCACTGTTTTTCAGGTAAAGAGAGCAAAAATTGTAGTAATTTATGGTATACGCATGATTTATGCGATTTATGGTACTCGCATGATGCAACATTGGCTCTGCAACAGTACCCTCTTAAACCCTTTTAGCTCATAGTGAAAAACCACAACACACATATATAGTAGTGTAGTCTACTCTCTTCAACCTTGGGACCTGGATCGGGTATGGTGAGAAGAATTAAAAAACCTTGAAAATGAAATATAGTTTATCTGGTGATTCTCTCTTCAATACAGTTTTCAGTTGTCTCTCAATCACCTGACTTGGCTACACGTATAATTCTAAATAGCAACATACTAAAACATTTGTAAAAATGTATTAATTATCATATATCATAAAAAATAGCTTGACTGGAGCTAACTTTAGCCAACGTTCGCTTCTATGCAAACGGACTTTTATCAATAAAAAAATCGAAACATTACAAAAATGATAAAATATCATTACGTAACTTGGTGTTTCATATCCTATGCTTAATAACTCGCTCACCGTGATTATAAATGTAAAAATATTTTGTTCATCTAGTGCTTCTCTCTTCAGTTTTCTGTTGGCTTGGCTCTCTCATTCCGAATACTAGGCAGGCTAGCGCGTGAAGCTGTAGAGTGCGAGCGGCTCCCACTGCGTGCTGAAACGTGCACAACACCCCTTGACTATAAATACTGTAACGACCAATACTGTAAATTATTAGGATACCCCATATAATCTCACATTTCATGTTGGCAAAACAGGGAACCAAAACATGAGCAAAAAACGGTACTATTAATACAGAAAGTTTTACCCCTTTTTCACAGCAACCATTTCCTTTTTCTTTGATGTTACAAACTAAGGACAAAATCGTAGCCTGCCTCTGACTTTATCCCAAAATATAAATTAATCAATATAATACCAACCAACCTCTTTTGACCTTGCGGGGTTTATTTATTTAATGCATTATACTGCCATTGTACTATGGTAATGAACAATTAATAAAGATGGTACCATATGATCATTTTTGGTACCATTTATCATAATTGTGCGTTACCATGGTAGAATATAAACTCAGCAAAAAAAGAAACGCCCCTTTTTCAGGACCGTGTCTTTCAAAGATAATTAGTAAAAATCCAAATAACTTCACAGATCTTCATTGTAAAGTGTTTAAACACTGGTTCCCATGCTTGTTCAATGAACCATAAACAATTCATGAACATGCACCTGTGGAACGGTCGTTAAGACACTAACAGTTTACAGATGGTAAGCAATTAAGGTCACAGTTATAAACATTTAGGACACTAAAAGGGCCTTTCTACTGACTCTGAAAAACACCAAAAGAAAGATGCCCATGGTCCCCGCGTATATGTGGCTTAGTTATGCTTCAAGGAGGGATGAGGACCGCAGATGTGGCCAGGGCAATACATTGCAAAGTCCGTATTGTGAGACGCAGAAAACAGAGCTACAGGGAGACCGGATGGACAGCTGATCGTCCTCGCAGTGGTAGACCACGTGTAGCAACACCTGCACAGGATTGGTACATCCAAACATCACACCTGCGGGACAGGTACAGGATGGCAACAACAACTGCCCGAGTCACACCAGGAACGCACAATCCCTCCATTAGTGCTCAGACTGTCTGCAATAGGCTGAGAGAGGCTGGACTGAGGGCTTGTATGTGTTGTAAGGCAGGTCCTCACCAGACATCACCGGCAACAACGTTGCCTATGGACACAAACCCACCGTCGCTGGACCAGACAGGACTGGCAAAAAGTGCTCTTCACTGACGAGTCGCGGTTTTGTCTCACCAGGGGTGATGGTCGGATTCGCGTTTATCGTCAAAGGAATGAGCGTTACACCGAGGCCTGTACACTGGAGCGGGATCGATTTGGAGGTGGAGGGTCCGTCATGGTCTGGAGTGGTGTGTCACAGCATCATCGGACTGAGCTTGTTGTCATTGCAGGCCATTTCAACGCAGTGTGTTACAGGGAAGACATCCTCCTCCCTCATGTGGTACCCTTCCTGCAGGCTCATCCTGACATGACCCTCCAGCATGACAATGCCACCAGCCATACTGCTCGTTCTGTGCGTGATTTCCTGCAAGACAGGAATGTCAGTGTTCTGCCATGGCCAGCGAAGAGCCCGGATCTCAATCCCATTGAGCATGTCTGGGACCTGTTTGATTGGAGGGTGAGGGCTAGGGCCATTCCCCCCAGAAAGGTCCGTGAACTTGCAGGTGCCTTGGTGGAAGTGTGGGGTAACATCTCACAGCAAGAACTGGCAAATCTGGTGCAGTTCATGAGGAGGAGATGCACTGCAGTACTTAATGCAGCTGGTGGCCATACAGATACCGGCTGTTAATTTTGATTTTGATCCCCCTTTATTCAGGGACACATTATTCCATTTATGTTAGTCACATGTCTGTGGAACTTGTTCAGTTTATGTCTCAGTTGTTGAATGTTATGTTCATACAAATATTTACACGTTAAGTTTGCTGAAAATGAACACAGTTGACAGTGAGAGTATGTTTCTTTTTTTTGCTGAGTTTATAATGCTACTGGTAGATCGCGATTGACCTTTTGGAGACACAAGGTCTAGGGTGTCTGGGGTGATAGTGGTGTGCGCCATAACCAGCCTTTCAAAGCACTTGATCATTACAGATGCTAGAAACAAATATTTTGCAGCACCTGCTTTAACATCAACGTATCTGTTTTCGAGATCAAAACATTTATTTTGGATTTGATTGGTTTGGTATCAAAAATGTATTTACAAATGTATCCCCATCCATGTACAGTCATGGCCAAAGGTTTTGAGAATGACACAAATATTAATTTTCACAAAGTATGCTGCCTCAGTTTGTGTGATGGCAATTTGCAAATACTCCAGAATGTTAAGAAGAGTGATCAGATGAATTGCAATTAATTGCAAAGTTCCTCTTTGCCATTCAAATTAACTGAATCCCCCCCAAAAGGCTGGAGATCACTCTGTCATGCTGATTGAGTTTGAATAACAGACTGGAAGTTTCAAAAAGAGGGTGGAATCATGCTTGGAATCATTGTTCTTCCTCTGTCAACCATGGTTACCTGCAAGGAAACACGTGCCGTCATCATTGCTTTGCACAGAAAGGGCTTCACAGCCAAGGATATTGCTGTCAGTAAGATTGCACCTAAATCAACCATTTATCGGATCATCAAGAACTTCAAGGAGAGCGGTTCAATTGTTGAAAAGAAGGCTTCAGGGTGCCCAAGAATATCCAGCAAGCGCCAGGACCGTCTCCTAAAGTTGATTCAGCTGCGGGATCGGGGCACCACCAGTACAGAGCTTGCTCGGGAATGGCAGCAGGCATCTGCACACACAGTGAGGCGAAGACTTTTGGAGGATGGCCTGGTCAAGAAGGGCAGCAAAGAAGCCACTTCTCTCCCGGAAAAACATCAGGGACAGACTGATATTCTGCAAAAGGTACAGGGATTGGACTGCTGAGGACTGGGGTAAGGTCATTTTATCTGATGAATCCCCTTTCTGATTGTTTGGGGCATCTGGAAAAAAGCTTGTCTGGAGAAGACAAGGTGGGCACTACCATCAGTCCTGTGTCATGCCAACAGTAAAGCATCCTGAGACCATTCATGTGTGGGGTTGCTTCTCAGCCATGGGATTGGGCTCATTCCCAATTTTGCCTACGAACACAGCCATGAATAAAGAATGGTACCAACACATCCTCCGAGAGCAACTTCTCCCAACCATCCAGGAACAGTTTGGTGACGAACAATGCCCTTCCCAGCATGATGGAGCCCCTTGACATAAGGCAAAAGTGATAACTAAGTGGCTCGGGGAGAAAACATAGATATTTTGAGTCCATGGCCAGGAAACCACCCAGACCTTAATCCCATTGAGAACTTGTGGTCAATCCTCAAGAGGCAGGTGGACAAACAAAACCCCACAAATTATGACAAACTCCAAGCATTGATTATGCAAGAATGGGCTGCCATCAGTCAGGATGTGGCCCAGAAGTTAATTGACAGCATGCCAGGGCGGATTGCAGAGGTCTTGAAAAAGAAGGGTCAACACGGCAAATATTGACTCTGCATCAACTTCATGCAATTGTCAATAAAAGCATTTGACACGTATTAAATTATTGTAATTGTACTTCAGTATTCCATAGTAACATCTGACAAAAATATCTAAAGACACTGAAGCAGCAAACATTTTTGGGAAATTAATATTTCGGTCATTCTCAAAACGTTTAGCCATGACTGTAGATGTGTTAGCTGACAATGTCACAAAAACGATGCGCAAGCTTCCGTGGGGAAGAAATCCGTGAGTTGTTGTAATTCTGGATGGCCAGACAGCTACCAACAATGACAAGAACTTCCACGTGGGTTATTTTAAGTGACTCGTTTGAGCTAGTTTAATCTTGTTCTTGCATCATGTCTTGTTGAGGGGTTATGAATGATTTCGGGTGAATGCTAAAATGCACTAGCTAGCTAACCACTTTAACGATATATTTGAGAGACAATTGCTAATTGTGCAAATATTTATGTTTTTAGTAAACTTTGAAGACGAAATACAGTTAACATGTTGTAAACCAATCACTTCTGCTTCGCCCCATAGTTGCACACACTTCGGTTTTGTTGCGAAACAACCAACCAGTTGCATTATCAGTGGTTAGAGTTGGACATTATTTGAGGAACATTTGTTTGTGGAACATGTGTTCCGTGTCTGTTTCCAGTCGGTAACATTATTCGCCTAGTGTGCATCTCTGAAACTAGCTAGCTAGTAGCCGCTAAACATGGCTACAGTTCTCCCACCCAGACCTTGCGATAGCAACCCTGCAACCCCGGGAGCCCAGTCTATAAAGGTAAACTTGGCAAATAAAACGTAACAGAATATACACATTGCTGGCCAAACATGCTAATAATGTGTTTAAGACAACATGCTAAGCCGGTGCGCGCTAACGACAACACATCAACCTCCAACTCCTTTGTTGTCATCAAACCTACCGCCGTTTCGCTAGTTAGCAACGTGAGAAATATTTACAAATGACTATTTAATAGTGGTAGGCCAGGTTAGCTACTAGTTTTATTCAGCGTTGTTGAACGCAGGCCACTTGTAATGTAGATAGTTGTTAGCTATGTTACTGTTGGAGGGTCGATATGTTGTAACTTGTCGTTGTTAGCAAACGACTAACATTACTACTTCGTTATTCATACCGTTAGCTAACTAACTTGCTTAGCGAGCATAGTGTCTGTTTAGTGTGCCAGTATATCATTGTTTTTGTTTACATCATGTGTGTCATTAGACTTCAGTCCAAGTCGAATGCTCGTTGTCGTTAACATTTTATTGAACCTTTATTTAACTAGGCAAGTCCGTTTAAGAACAAATTATTATTTACAATGACGGCCTACACCGTCCAAACCCGGACGACGCTGGGCCAATTATACGCCGAGATGCAGTGGCTTAGACCACTGCGCCACTCGGATCTGACTGTGATACCAATTATTGGTATAACGTCACTATCTGAAACAAAGCCCTGCAAAAAATCCTTATAATCCAGAATGTTGAATACAATTGCATTTGACCTTACTCGAACAGTTGTCTGTGCGGTTGGTCCTTCAGATGGTCAAAATTGGAGACAAAATATTAATAGGAGGGCCTCCCGAGTGGCGCAGTTAGTCTAAGGCTACTGCCCTGGGTTCGATCCCAGGCTGTGCCAAAGCCGGCCGTGACTGGTAGACCAATGAGGTGGCGCACAATTGGCCCCAGCGTCGTCCGGGTTAGGGGAGGTTTTGGCCGGTGGGGATTTCCTTGTCCCATCGCGCTCTAGCGACTCCTTGTGGTAAGATGATGTCAGTCTCCAGTTGGACGGTTTTTCTTCCGACACATTGGTGTGGATGGCTTCCAGGTTAAGCGAGCAGCGTGTCAACAGTGCGGCTTGGCAGGGTCGTGTTTCGGAGGACACATGACTCTCGACCTTCACCTCTCCCGAGTTCGTAGAGGATTTGCAGAGATGGGACAAGACGGACTACCAATTGGCTGTCACGAACATTGGGGAGAAAAGGGGGTTAAAAGTTTTAAAAAATATATATATATTTTTAAACTTTTACCCCCTTTTCTCCCCAATGCCCAAGGCCTATATATAATATCCACAGGAAAGTATTATTTATCCGACTTTTTAGAGCGCTGGTACTGCCGTTAAGGTTTATCACCTGGCACATGTGCAAAACCATGTAAACACCTGCAAGACTTGGGAGAGTATGAATGCATACTTCCGTCTTGTGCACTTTCTCTGGGTCATGACCAAACCAATTCTTGATTGCCACACAGAACTGCGTTTTGAAGTCGGTTTAATAATTATTTCCTGTCGTTATTTTGTTCTAAATTTCAACCAGTTGAAGGACCAACCCCAAGGACAATCGTCAGAGCAAGTTCCATTTTTATTCAACATTCGCTACATACAAGGGACGTTCTATGTAAACGTGCGTGGCTATGCTGCACAGGCAATGGAGGGCATCGTCACAATTGGGACTAGGCCTACCTCAAGACTAGCCACAGGAGGTTGGTTGCGCCTTAATTGGGGAGGACGGGCTCGTGGAAATGGCTAGAGTGGAAATGGTATCAAAACACCTAACGCATGTTGGTGCCATTCCATTTGCTTCATCCCAGCCATTATGAGCCGACCTCCCCTCAGCAGCCTCCACAGGCTAACCCAATAATGGACTACATGAGCCTAATCTTACTCCTAAAGTCCAAGGACCTTATGTGTTCTGCTTCGAGGCGATTGGGCTTTATAAGCCATAATTGATAAATACCATCTAAACGAGAATGCATTTTCAATTGCGGTACAGTTCTAAAAACATAAAGCCCTTTACTTTCATATCACATAAAAATAATTTCACGAAAGCTAAATATACACTTACTGTTAACTAGTTTTAACACAGTTGCAGCCAACAGTATTTTTCAGTGACAACAGGTTTGTGGCATTAGTCTTCCGATTACACAAACAGATGTTCATTAGATGCTAATTAGAACATGTAGTGGTATCCGTCTTCAGTTTGTGGCCACGGTCCAAAAATTTAAAAGACACACCCTCGCCCACTTACTCTTGCCTTATGCCGTCTTGGAGGGCGGTCCAAATGATTAGCCAAGCAAGGGAAGTTTGCAACGTAAGCCCCTCAGTCCTCAAATTTTTAGTTGGCTTTGCGAGTGTACGATTATGTTCACTCTGGGCCTGAAACTCCCCATAATTCAATGTGTGACGATTTGTACATCCGCTAAGAAAAGTCCCCGAAAACGTAAAAACAACATCAATGGAGAAGTCACCATACAAGTGTAAGTAAAAATGAATGCAAATAAGTCTGAAATTGTGCTACTAATGCACATGACGGCACAAACGTCTCGTATGTTTTTGTTTATCTTTTGCAAATTGTAGAAATAAAATATTTTCCTTCTTCAGAAGTTCAAGCTAGGGAGGCTAACGTTAGTTAGCTAATTAATATGTTAGCTATCATACAGTAGGTCTATATTAATAATTATATAAGTAGACATGCACTCATTATTGACTGTAGTGCATATAAAAAGCACCCACATGCTACCGGTGGCTGAAAACTCATTCATCGTGGCATGAACGAGAGACACATTTCCTGTCCATTTAAAAATCATTCCTTCCTCCCTTGCCCTGCAAGTGTATACTCGTCAGACGTCATGATACGTCATCAGAAGTGTCCACTTAAGGCGGGAGGCCAAGATGGCGGCTTGAACAGAGGCTTTTTTTACCGACCTCCGCAACAAACTTCAGAAAGATTGTGGGAAAAAAACAAGTTTAATTTGTTCAAGATATAAGAACTTTCCTGGGACTGGAATAATAATTGGACCATTTATTTCGGCATGTCCATGTAACAGAAAAAGAAAGGAAAAAGCTATCAGTTCTATTGCTAGTCAACAAGCGAGGAACGTGCTTATAGACAACTGCCATAAATACGCTTGCCCTATGGATAATCTCATGCTTTCGAATGCTGTTGAAGATGATGAATTCCCCTCTTCACCGGTTACTCTACGCTAACCTCCACCCTCCAAAATAACCCAACATGAACTCTGATATCGTGGCTACCCTCTCCTTACTCATCAACTCCATGTCTGATGCCATTGAGAAAATGGTAGGCGCGAACAACATGGTTATCCAAGGCTTGAAAAAGACTGGAGTTTGAAGTATGTGAAAATTAGTGGCAGAAGTTGAAAAAGGTGTGGAAAAGAATAACAAGGTCTACCATAGTCTCACTGATCTGGAACAATACACAAGAAGATGGAACCTGAGACTTTACGGCATGCCAAAGGTGGGGAATGATGATGTGCGACAGGAGGCTATCTGCCAAGCAGTTATGCCTGCAGAGAAGAACAAAGTTGGTGATATCATCGACGTTGTGCATCGCCTCGGCAAGAAGCAACCGCAAAATGATTCAAGACCAAGGGGTATAATCATCCTCTTCACTGCCAGATTCTACAGAAATGCTACCTCAGAGTTTATGGTATAAGATATTTTCACTTTAATTTGACTTAAATGGTGCAAATCTTGGTTCCTTATCGCTTACCTTCACTGCTCCTATGTTTTTGACTCATCCTACAGTTTACTTTTAAATAATCTTTGTTGTTTTGTCTTTGTCTATAGTTTCTCTTAATGCTAGGGGGTTACAAAACAATGTGAAGCACAAGGCCTTATTTTTATTTGCTAAACCATTTCGAACAGATTTTTGCTTTTTTCAAGGGTCTCACTCAATTTCTGCCAATGCCAGCATCTGGAGGTCACAGTGGGGCAACGGTATTTGGCTCTCCCATGGATCTGAACGCTCCGCTGGTGTCACTACAATGAAAAATACCTTTGGTGGTAATATTCTACACTCGGAATGTGCCCCTTTGGTCACTTTATTTGTCTTATGATCAGTTACAATGACATTACGCTCATTACTGTAAACTTCTATGGGTATATCACCAAAAATGAGACTGAGTTGCTTGAATCTATAGAGAAATATATACTTCATTGGTTATCTAAATTTCCCAATTCGTTATTATTGATAGGAGGGGACTTGAACATTTACTATAGATAATTCAACTGATAGATGGCCACCAGATAGGACAACCAGTCAGAATTTGGGTTTAATACTTTGTGGAAAAGTTTGATCTTACTGATATATGGCGAGCGATGGTTTCCGGCCGACAGATCATTTGGAGTAACAAAACCGCTCCAGACAGTCCAGAATAGATTTTTGGCTTATATCCAAATGTATTGATAGTGAGTGTGTTACTACAAATATTTGTACAACTCCACACAGACCATAGGGCCATTTACATTGATTTCAAAATATTTACCCCTGATACTGACCTTGGTAGAGCATCCTACTGGAAGCTAAATGGCTTGTTATTAAATAATGATATTTTGAGGTAAAAGATCTGCTTTCACACTTTTGGGAAAGGGCTTGTGAAGAAAAATCTTATTGCAAATTTGACTTACTAAATTTGAACTCTCATTAAAAAAAACTAAGAAGAAGCTAAATCAATGGATACAAAGGGACTTGTCTTATTGCAAGAACTGAGAGCTCTTTAAATTAGAGTTTTCCAAATACCTTAGAAAATATGGTAATAATCTTGCTAAGATCAGAAGAGCTGAGGAGGAAAAGGTGATCATTAAGATAACTTCCCTTTCTCAGAGGTCCCCAGCCAGCCCCTCGGGGGAGAAGATGGAACTGATTGAGTTACAAAATAAAATGGATAATATATATAGAGAGATAAAAAGCAGGAGCTTTTATTCGATTTAGGAAAAGAGAACAGAATTCATCCTATTTCTTTAGAGTTGAGAAATTTCACTCTACAAATAACACTATCCATAAGTTAAACATGGATGGTGTTATGCTAAATACTGTAGCAATTTTAACAGGAAATTGTATAGCTCTTCGTACTACCAGGAATCCACAGATGTTTTTTGAGTGAATAATGTTCATTATCAGTGATACAGAATCTAAACAGTGTGATGAACCCATCAAAGTTGAAGAGATTAGAGTTTATCAAACATCTAAGAACAATAAATCACCAGGTGTAGATGGAATTACTTCCGAATTTTACATATTATTTTCTGAACAAGTAGACTTCCCTTTTGAAGTCTGTTTTTAATACTCTCTAAACAATGTTCTCCCTTCTACAATGAGTCAAGGGTTAATAACACTGACACCTAAGCCTAAAAAAGAAGTGCTGCTCATCGATAACTGGTGTCCAATTTATCTTCTTAATAATGACTATAAGATATTAGCCTTACTACTTGCAAAAATAATTAAAGAAGTCCTGGATGCAATCATTGATGAAACCGTGGCTTTATGAGGAACATAAATATTTCTAACAATATCACGTATTAGACATACTTGACTACTCAGACCTAATAACCGAGGTTAGCTTCATATTATTTAAATATTGTTTATAAAGCATTTGACACAGTACAGCATCAGTTCCTCTTCCACTCCCTTGAGAAATGTGGCTTTTTTTCTGTAAGGTTATTAAGACTACCGTATACAAATGGTAACAGCACTATCAAATTGAAAGATGGCACCTTACCTAGATTTGAGTTAAAGAGAGGAATTAGGCAAGGCTGTCCAATCTGTATCTGTATCTGTTTTTATTAATCACCCAACTTCTTCTTATTCTTATTATTTATTCCATAGCTAGCAAAGAAATTATTATAATCCAGCTGGCTGATGATACGACACTTTTTCTGAAAGACGCTTACCAAATTCCCATATCGATCAATGTGATACAATCCTTTTCCAAAGCGTCTGGTCTATATCTTAACATTAATAAATGTGAACTCATGGCTGTCAGACTGTGTGATTGTAGGCCTCCTTGCTCGCACATGATTTTTCAGTTCTGCCACAAATTTTCTATAGGATTGAAGTCAGGACTTTGCGATGGCCACTCCAATACCTTGGCTTTGTTGTCCTTCCTCATGATGCCATCTATTTTGTGAAGTGCAGCAGTTCATCCACTCACACCATGATGCTGTCACCCCCGTGCTTCACGGTTGGGATGGTGTTCTTCGGCTTGCAAGCCTCCCCCTTTTTTCTCCAAACCTAACGATGGTCATTATGGCCAAACAGTAAAGATTTTGTTTCATCATACCAGAGGACATTTCTTTAAAAAGTACGATCTTTGTCCCCATGTGCAGTTGCAAACCATAGTCTAGCTTTTTAATGGCGGTTTTGGAGCAGTGGCTTCTTCCTTGCTGAGCGACCTTTCAGGTTATGTCGATATAGGACTGGTTATACTATGGATATACTTTTGTACCTGTTTCCTCCAGCATCTTCACAAGGTCCTTTGCTGTTGTTCTGGGATTGATTTGCACCTTTCGCACCAAAGTACATTCATCTCTAGGAGACCGAATGCGTCTCCTTCCTGAGCGGTATGACAGCTGCGTGGTCCCATGGTGTTTATACTTGCGTACTATTGTTTGTAAAGATGAACGTGGTTCCTTCAGGCGTTTGGAAATTGCTCCCAAGGATGTACCAGACCATTTTTTTTTCTGAGGTCTTGGCTGATTTATTTTGATTTTCCCATGATGTCAGGCAAAGAGGCACTGAATTTGAAGGTAGGCCTTGAAATACATCCACAGGTACACCTCCAATTGACTCAAATTATGTCAATTAGTCTATCAGAAGTTTCTAAAGCCATTGCATAATTTTCTGTCATTTTCCAAGCTGTTTAAAGGCACTGTCAACTTAGTGTATGTAAACTTCTGACCAACTAGAATTGTGATTAAGTGAAATAATCTGTCTGGAAACAATTGTTGGAAAAATTGCTTTTGTCATGCACGAAGTAGATGTCCTACCCGACTTGCCAAAACTATAGTTTGTTAACAAGAAATTTGTGTAGTGGTTGAAAAATGAGTTTTAATGACTCCAACCTAAGTGTATGTAAACTTCTGACTTCAACTGTATGTCCCTTAAGGTCCTTGTGTAATGTGATACTGTACACCCTAGCCCTATTGTCCTTTGTATATTATTTATATATACTTGTGATCCTACATGTACGTCCTGTGTTGATAAATAAATTGTCTACTTCATTTGATGGCTGATGGGATAGGGTGTGTCTTAATATGGGCAGGTGGGATGGTAGCGTCCCACCTGGCCAACATCCCGTGAAATTGCAGAGTGCGAATTTCAAATGACAGATGTATAAATATTTAACATTCATGAAAATACAAGTATTATACATAAAAATAAAGCTTAACTTCTTGTTAATTCGGCTGCTGTATCCGATTTCAAAAAGGCTTTGCGTGGAAAGCACACCATGTGATTATCTGAGGACAGCGCCCCACATACAAAAACATGAAAAACATTTTTCAATCAGGCAGGTGCGACACGAAAGTCAGAAATAGTGATATAATAAATGCCTTACCTCTGAAGATCTTCTGTTGGCACTCCAAAAGGTCCCAGTTACATCACAAATTGTCCTTTTGTTCGTTAAAGTCCTTCTTGATATCCATATAAACTCAGTTTAGCTTGCACGCTTCATTCAATAATCCACCGGTTTCCCTCCTTCAAAATGCATACAAAATGAATCCCAAACGTTACCAATAAACTTGTCCAAACAAGTCAAACAACGTTTATAATCAATCCTCAGGTACCCTAATAGGTAACTAAACAATCAAATTTAAGACGGAAAGTATTATGTTCATTACCGGAGATAAATAACAAAGAACCCGCTTTCACCCATGTGCATGGAAACACTACAGCCAAAATGGGATCCACTTAGAAAAACTACAACTTCTAGCTCATTTTTCCAAAAACCAGCCTGAAACTCTTTCTAAAGACTGTTGACATCTAGTGGAAGCCCTAGGAACTGCAATCTGGGAGGACTTCGTCTCATAATAAATATGACATCCATTGGAAACAGTGGTAGGCTGAATTTTTTTGAATTAAATTTTTTTGTGGATGGTTTGTCCTCTGGGTTTCTCCCGCCATATCAGTTCTGTTATACTCACAGACATAATTTTAACAGTTTTAGAAACTTTAGTGTTTTCTGTCCAAATCTACCATTCTATGCATATCCTAGCTTCTGGACCTGAGTAACAGGCAGTTTACTTTGGGCACGCTTTTCATCCGGACGTGAAAATACTGCCCCCTACCCAAGAGGGTGTAGAGGCGGCAGTGTAGCCTAGTGGTTAGAGCATTGGACTAGTAACCGAAAGGTTGCAAGTTCAAATCCCCGAGCTGACAAGGTACAAAATCTGTCGTTCTGCCCTTGAACAGGCAGTTAACCCACTGTTCCTAGGCCGTCATTGAAAATAAGAATTTGTTCTTAACTGACTTGCCTAGTAAAATAAAGGTTAAAAAAAAATTGCAAAAAAAAGAGGTTAAGTGTTTGGATCGTAACCTGTGTTTTTCGCAAACAAGTGCCGCAACATGGAAATTCCATGTGCATTCACAATGCAGCTGCGCTTCTGCCAGCAACGGGTTGGGTCTAATGGTGCGTTCCTTTTCAGATGATATGGCATTGCAACTGTACTTCCATTACTGTACCTCAATTCCACCTCGCAAAGTTCACATTTCCTTGTCATTTAACTTCTCAAAGTGTTACCATACAGGACATTGCTGCTATCTCTCGCCTTTCTTTTAAAATTTTCCAACTGTTAACGACGATGACGTAGTCGTGGACAGTCGACGCCAAAGTAATTGATTCCTCCTTTTACGTCAACTGAAGATTAGATGCCGTATGGGATCGACTCTTAAGATTCAGTAGTTTTGGAACGGAGGAGTCTGATTTAGTTGGCAAGACTGAAACAGTTGCAAAACAATTTGCAACTAAAAGGAGAGTTTCTATTGGACAAATGCAGGTTGGTCTCTCCCTCGCCGTTTCATTCAGTTTGCTTTCGTTTAAGAAACATTTTGCAACCAAATCTGTGTAATGAATATGCCCCAGGCGAGGGAGAGCGAGGAGTGGGCAAGCAGAAAAAACCAGTGTGCATATGCATTGGTAATCTATCTTGCATGCCTCGCAAATTCACCAAAGTAGCCTAAAATTCTATTTAAATTACAGAACTTTCCCCAGCCTTAATTGCCTATTGTCTAGTTAGTCTATAACACAGAATTGTTTTGTGGTAACTACACTGCCATAAAAAGGGTTTGGGACTTTTCTTTAATGTTAAGGATTCCAATTTTGTTTAAATGTTTTGACATTTTAACGTTCACACTCTTAGTGTGTAGTAATTTAACCGTTTAAAATATATATATTTCTTGCTGATAAGAAAGATCTGTTCCTTCTGTTTACAAAACTGTACCGCAACATATGCGTGTTAGCGTTTAGAACAAGCATCGGGGCTCTTGACAACACCTTCGGCACGAACATACTATCATCAATAGATAGGTACAGTGCCTTCAGAAGGTATTCATACCCCTTGACTTATTGCACATTTTGTTGTTACAGCCTGAATTCAAAATTAATTATGTTTTTTCTCTCACCTATCTACACAGAATACCCCTTAATGACAAAGAAAACATGTTTTGAGCTTTTTTTTTCTTCAAATTGATTGAAAAGAAAATACAGAAATATATCTAATTTGCATAAGTATTCACATGTCTGAGTCAATACATGTTAAAGTCACCTTTGGCAGCGATTACAGCAGTGAGTCTTTCTAGGTGAGTCTAAGAGCTTTGCCGTTTGCACACCTGGATTGTATCAGTCTTGCCATAGGTTTTCAAGTGGATTTCAGTCAAAACTGTAACTAGGCCACTCAGGAACTTTCAATGTTGTCTTGGTAAGCAACTCCAGTGTATATTTGGCCTTGTGTTTTAGGTTATTGTCCTGCTGAAAGGTTAATTTTTCTCCATGTGTATGTTGGAAAACAGACTAAACCAGGTTTTCCTCTAGGATATTGCCTGTGCTTAGCTCTTACGTTTAATTTTTATACTAAACTCCTCAGTCCTTGCCGATGACAAGCATACCGATAACATGATACAGCCACCACCGTGCTTGAAAATATGAAGAGTGGGGCTCAGTAATGTGTTGTTGGATTTGCCCCAAACAACACTTTGTATTCAGGACATGAAGTTCATTTGTTTGCCACATTGTTTGCAGTTTTACTTTTGTGCCTTATTGCAAGCATGATTCATGTCCTTCCTTCTTTTCACTCTGTCATTTAGGTTAGTATTGTGGAGAAACTACAATGTTGTTGATCCATCCTCAGTTTTCTCTTATCACAGCCATTAAACTCTGTAACTGTTTTAAAGTCACCATTGGCCTCATGGTGACATCCCTGAGTGGTTTCCTTCCTCTCCGGCAACTGAGTTAGAAGGCCTGTATCTTTGTAGTGACTAGGTGTATTGATACACCATCCAAAGTGTAATTAATAACTTCACCATGCTCAAAGGGATATTCAATGTCTGCTTTTTTTTAAATGTACCCATCTACCAATAGGTGACATTTGCAAGGCATTGGAAAACCTCCCTGGTCTTTGTGGTTGAATCTGTTTGAAATTCACTGCTCGACTGAGGGACCTTTAGAGATCATTGTATGTGTGGGGACAGAGATGAAGTAGTCATAAAAAAATTATGGTAAACATTATTATTGCATACGGTGAGTCCATGCAACATATGTGACTTGTTAAGCACATTTTTACTCCTGAACATAGTAAGGCTGGCCATAACAAAGGTGTTGAATATGATCAAGACATTTCAGCTTTTCATTTTTAATTCATTTGTACACATTTCCAAAAACATAATTCCACTTTGATATTATGGGGTATTGTGTGTAGGCCAATAACACATCTACATGTAATCAATTTTAAATTCAGACTCTAACACAACAACATGTGGAAAAATTCAAGGGGTGCGAATACTTTCTGAAGGCCCTATAGTTGGCATCTATGAATGCGTTAACTCTAGGCTTGCTTTTTACATGTAATTTTTTTAAACATTTTAGTCATTTAGCAGACTCTCTTATCCAGAACGACTTCAGTAGGTTGTGAGGCCAGTTGGACGTACTGCCAATTTTTCTAAAACAATGTTTGAGGTGGTTTATAGGAAGAGAAATTAACATTAAATTCTCTGGCAATAGCTCTGGTGGACATTCCTGCAGTCAGCATGCCAATTGCACACTCCCTCAACTTGAGACACTGTACTTGACATTGTGTTGTCACAACTGCACATTTTAGAGTGGACTATCTTGGAAAATAAGAAATGCTCACTAACAGGGATGTAAGCAATTTGTGCACAACATTTGAGAGAAATAAGCTTTTTCTGCGTATGGAGCATTTCTGCATTCTTTTATTTCAGCTCAAGGAACTTGGGACCAACACTTCATGTTGCGTTAACATTGTTGTTCAGTGGCCAGCAAACTTTAATTCTGGAGAGAACTATTAACTTCAACAAGTAATAGTTCAGGTGTTTTGTGTATCCTAACTGTGTATCCTAACTGTATTTTTAGGATGACATTGAGGAAGTTTCCAATGATGGCAGTCAAGCTCCAAAAAGGCGGCGCATGGGTTCAGGCGACAGTTCCAGAAGTTGCGACACCTCCAGTCAGGAACTTGGGTATGTTGTAAGGTCGTATCTGAAGGTGTAGATAGATAGACATATTTGCATCACTACTTCCAAATAGACCACACCCAATCTTTGTTAACAAACAGTTAGGCTGTTTTTACACAGGCAGCCCAATTCTGATCTTCTTTTTTTTCACTAATTGTTTTTTTGATCAATCTCTTCAGAGCTGATCTGATTGGTCAAAGACTTAATTAGTGAAAGAAATATCAGAGAAGAAATATCAGAATTGGACCGGTCTAATCGCATCCTCTGTGTCTAATAACATAAGACTTTACCCTGCTCTTAACCTTTCAGTCGTACATGTGTTTCCCCAGGCCCACATACTTCTCAGCAGAAAATCTGACTGAGTACAGGTGGCCCTCAGATGGCAGTGGGGAGTACTATATGTTGCAAGAACAAGTCAGTGAATATCTGGGAGTGACTTCATTCAAGCGAAAATATCCAGGTGATGTGGCTGAACGTTTGGCATATATGGTATAGGATCATTGTGTGTAAATTTGATGATTGGGCTATAACTAGGCTATCTGTATACTATACTGATGTTCAACTAGTCACTCTCTCGCTAACCATACCTTACCTTAATAATAAATGCCATTTAGCAGACGCTTTTATCCAAAGCAACATAGTCATGCATGTATACATTAATACACCCACTACCCTGGTGTTACAAGTGCATGTTCAACCAACTGAGCTACAAAGGAACATCAATGGAAATAAGCTTTCAGGCTTTGTCTTTTTTTAATGTATGTAATGTTGTCTCCGGCTGGAGTAGCCTACTATTTTTAATTATCCAATATATTATTATTTTAGATTTGGAAAGGAGAGACCTCTCCCACAAGGAGAAGCTATATCTGAGGGAGCAAAATGTCATCACCGAGACACAGTGCACCTTGGGTGAGAACTTAGAAACATGTAATTGTTGCGTAACCAGGATGAGCTTGGAGTGTGACATAGACCAATCAGGGCCAAAGCCATCCCAATAGTTGTTTTGGAGAATTAGGCCACTCCTTACCTTGAAACTGTATACATTAAGTAATTGTGAATCTCTTTTTCCAGGTTTGACTGCTTTACGAAGTGATGAAGTCATTGATTTAATGATCAAGGAGTACCCGGGCAAACATGCTGAGTATTCTGTCATTCTCCAAGAGAGGGAGCGTCAGAGGATAGCAAAAGAGTACTCTGTAAGTACTCTCAGTTCAGAGAGTATTACTAATGTTGGTATGCTCTGCAACATTGACACTTTTTTTATAGCTTTGGTGTGGATGAAAAAAGGGAGTGTGAATATATGTTACAACAGCCTTTGACTTAAGTTCCCAGATTATATTTTCACTCACAGTACATTAACGGTTGACATGGTTATTCTATATGTTGTGTGGTAACATTACATTTTTATATCCTAGAAAATGCAGCAACAAAACCCTCAGAAGGTTGAAGCCAGTAAAGTGCCAGAGTACATAAAGAAAGCTGCCAAGAAAGCTGCAGAGTTCAACAGTAACTTCAACCGGGAAAGGATGGAAGAGAGACGGGCATATTTTGACCTTCAGACACATGTACGTTAATACCTTCAATAAACAGAGGCTTAGTAGTCATACATATTTTGTATGTGTTCATAAGAACTCCCACTTGTTCATGTTTGAGTAGATACAGTATATCGGTACATTGGTAAACTGTAAGACTTATTTGTGTGAATTTGAACGTGTAATTGAAGTGTGTTTCAAATGCAACTTTCGAACAGATTATCCAAGTACCCCAAGGGAGGTATAAAGTTCTTCCTCCAGAGAGAACCAAGACTGGACCCTATCCAGTGGCCCTCATCCCTGGGCAGTTCCAGGACTATTACAAAAGGTATGGGTCACTAACCAAAAAACTAGTCTTCATTAATGAGGTCCTGACCTCTAAAGATATTTGAATAGCTGATAAATTGATGTTCCTGTGTTTGATACAGGTACTCTCCCAATGAGCTGCGCTACTTGCCCCTGAACACAGCCCTGTTCGAGCCCCCCCTTGACCCGGAGCTGCCTGCCCTGGACAGCGATGGGGACTCGGATGATGCAGATGAAAACAAGGGAGAAGAGGGCAAGAAAAATTCAGTAAGGAACTGGATTCTGGAACTCTTTGTACACGCTTCACTTGATTTCAGAGCTTGAGATGCAATGACATGTTGTATTGTATTACCTGTAAATGCCTAGAGATGCTTTGTAGGTTGACTATGTAAACTTCTTGGCAGCTTGCTTGAATAGTAAGAACTGAATTGTGTTTACAGGACAGCTCATCTGGAAACACCTCAGATGGGGACAGTCAGGACAGTGGAGTGCAGTCAAAGGGCAAGGCCAAGGACAGGACTGCCACCCCGGCTAAAGATGCCACCCCACGCCTCAACCAACACAAATCTGTCCCTGGGTACAAGGTAGAAGAAAAAAGCCCCTGACTTTCTCCAACAGCACTTCTTTTCCCTTTCCCCTACGCCGGCACCTCTTCCAGCTTCTTCAGCACTTTCAGTAGAGAGACCCTCCTTTGTCCCAACCCCGATTTCTGGCCCTGTCACTCCTAACACACACACTCCACCAGGTGGCAATAGTTCTCTCATGGGGCAACACTCTGCCTTCCCTCTTCCACTTGGTCCAGTTTGGTTGTGAACCAACCATATGGTTAAAGAGACGTTCCGGATATTTGGCGACTACTTAAGTATTATTTTTAAACCTCCCACTTTGGGCTGGATGTGGCAATGTGTAGTTCATACATGCATAGTCTATGAGCAGAATTATTGTCTTACCTCAATTAGCCACAAAATCCCTAGTTTGAAAACAACTGTTTTCTGGAAGCTGTGTTTTGAGCAATGCAAGCTTGGCCCACGTGGGCAAGCACCATAGCAATTAGAGTTCCAGCCAGTCTGCTTCAGCCCTTTGCCATTTGAGTGACAGCTAGCAAGATGCACATTGACGAGTTGCACAGTGAGACGAAGGCGGCTGGCCCAGGCATGCCCAGCGTTATCCAATGAGGTTGCAGGGCGGGCCCAACGACTCGGTGACACAGCGAGCAATGACGTACTGCATGTAAGCAATTTTAGGGGAACCGTTCTGGTTCTTCAGCGTTACTTTCAGAACTACTGGCTAAAAAGTATGCAAATCTTCCGGAAAGTCTCTTTAAAACAGTGATGGTTCTATACCAACCGTATGGTAATACACTGATGGTTCCGTATCAGAATTTATGAGCAATAACATTTTGGAGTAGTTCTGTCTCATCTAGGACTGGTTCTTCACTGCACTTTTGATTGGTCTTAAAGACTTGTACATTTTTTACCCTATTTGAATGTCTTAATATACCTCTCTTCTGTGTACTTGGCAACACACTAATTAAGACAAGAGACCAGTTACAGTATATTTGGCTGCTAGATTCATTGTTTTTAAACATATTTCTTATGATACATACTTTATAAGATGCATACATTTTATTTAGTAGTAGCACTAAAATTACATTAATA
The DNA here is from genome assembly GCF_002021735.2 of Oncorhynchus kisutch. Lineage (NCBI taxonomy): Eukaryota > Metazoa > Chordata > Actinopteri > Salmoniformes > Salmonidae > Oncorhynchus > Oncorhynchus kisutch. Next base: position 25,721,969 of record NC_034198.2, on the reverse strand, counting down.
CTTGAGTGTTTAAAAGTTTTATAATTCAAATTGTGTCTGTGTATATTAGTATGCTTTTAAACCAGTATTCTTGTGCCGTTATTCTATAACGGTTGTTTGATATAACCTTACAGACTGTTCTTTGTTTATTATGAGACTGGAGAACACAATGTCAGTGTGTCAGAGGCCTGTTAATACACATTCTATATGTTGGCTTTTTTACTTTCAGTTGCCTCTGAAAGTTATTGTTGTGTTAAGTTTAAATTATTTGATAAGAGAATGGCATTTCCGGGATCAACATGATCTACCTTCTGGCAATTTACTCTCATCGGTTTTACTGCAAGGGCAACATGGCAGAATTGATCAAATTTAGTTTGCCAAAACCGACAGCAAGAGCAGTCAGCACAAATATACATAGCTTGTCATGGCATGACTAGTATTACATATTACTACACTACAAACACCATATCATACATCAGGATTTGGTCATTGATTGATGTGGAGAGCTCATAACTTTCCACAGGGATGGATTTGTCTGTTATGTTTCCAATCAGCATGTTTCCACACCACGCTTTTAAACCAAACTTTGTAAAACCTTTGTCTACTTACCCTCGCTTTATTGTTAGTATGTAATGTGTCATAGATGTGTTCGAATTTAACAATAACTTTCCAATATCGACGCTCATTAAATTAAGACTGAAGCCAATACAGATACAATACTTGCATAAAAATGTACTCAACCTATTAATGTTGCCATAGAAAACATGGCATTAAAGTTTACTTTATTATAATTTTAATGCAAGGTAGAGTTCAGGGACTACAAGAAATTATTATTTTCATAATCGTAATGGTATAAATTGCTTGTGTTGGCACTACACTGCAGGGGTAGCCATCTGAAGCCCAACAGAAAATATATAACATTTTCTTATGTTTTGCACCAGTCAAATGAAACATTTTCAGGATGGCAACACCAAGCGGGTTGACATTTTGAAAATAGGTGATATTTTCATGAACACACAGCGTACTTCATACTCATGGGCTGTATCCTCCCAATTGATTGCACACATTCCCAATATTTGTGCAGACTGCGCACCTAAGTAGGTACAGTTTATGTTGATCCTTCAAAGCTCAATTTGTATACTTCTCACTCTCAGAATTTAATGTGTCTTACATGTTTGATTTGAGTGCAATGGCATAAAGGTGTCCCTTTGATTGTCATACCTTCCTTTGGATACATTTTTGTTCTCCTAGTTTAGCTGGCACTCTTTCTGTGAAGACCATTTGTATTCAATTAGCTATGTCCTTTATTAACTTAACTGTGTGTCTCTAATCTCCGATTCGCCCTCCCACGTTTCGTTGTTTGTTTCTTAGAAAGGCTTTAACTGCTCTTATCTAATCCAGTACTTTTTATGTAGGAAAGCGTTTGATATGTCAGTATTTAGACACAGTTAACCATTGAAATAAAGATTTCAAACAAATAGACTGTACAGAGATGTTTTGATTGTGTTAGCAGCACAGAGACTGAGGTCCTATAAAGAAATATATATCTGCAGTGAAAGGAGTTTTCCTTCTGTCAGAAATGTCTTTGGCTAACTGTCTTTTTATAAATGTGGGTTAACAATGGGTGGAAACACCTCAGTCTCCTTAGGAGGGACATTGAAGAGTGTAACCTGCTATGAGCGCTGATGGGGGACAGCATGGCACATCCAACTTACTCTTAAATCAACTTGACCTCTTGGTTTTTGCCTTTTGGAGCTCTTGTCCCACGACTATATATAAGTGATGACTACAAGCAAATATTTTGATGACTGAGGTTCTTAAAATTAGACAAAATGCTTTTTTTAGTCATTCTTATTTGAGGGGGTGAAATAAGAAGCACCTAACAAGATTGGATCGATTGCGAGTGAAAATAAATGTGTGTATATATATATATATATATCACATCCTATGAGGCCTTTTAGGCTTTTACACATTGTACAGTATGTCTGTTGCTCAGAAGCCCTTTGTCACATGGTGCACTAGGCCTTGTTGCTAAAAATTATAGCATTGTTCTGCCCTTGCAGCCTAAGGTCATACCCAATGCTATTTGTGGCATTTGCCAGAAGGGTAAGGAGTCCAACAAGAAAGGAAAGCCAGAAGCTCTCATTCACTGCTCACAGTGTAAGAACAGTGGTAAGTGGAACTTCTGTTTTGTTTTTAAATTAAAATTGACAAATCACACTAGCTTTCATTTACAACATAGCATTGTTCATAATGAACATAAAGCTTCTAAAATATGAGCAAAATAACTTAGTTCGATTAGCCTAGTCGTGATCACAAGTTGGGATTATGCAGTGTGTTTTGAAGTAGTGCTGTGGTGCGAGCGATGCCCTGTGTATGTGTGTGTGTGTGTCCCAGGTCACCCATCGTGCCTGGATATGAGTGAGGAGCTGGTGGGCCTGATTAAGACCTACCCGTGGCAGTGTATGGAGTGTAAGACGTGCACGGTGTGTGAGCAGCCCCACCACGAGGAGGAGATGATGTTCTGTGACAAGTGTGACCGGGGCTTCCACACCTTCTGCGTGGGCCTAGACTCCATCCCTCTAGGTGGGCTCTCTCTATTGGTCTTTTCAAATACTTTAAGGATGCCTCATTACTTCTTTCCTTGGTGAAATCTTTGATGGAATCATTGCTTACTCCTATCAATGCGTGTGTTAGATCAGTGATTATTTCATGGAAGGAAGGGACTCTGTCGCGCACTCTCACTTTCTCTTTATAGTCTCATATGGAGTTTTGTGGTGATTTGAATTTAGCTGGTTTTATGTGAAACAGCATTATTAATTTGCTTAGCCAACTGAACTACTTTTCGGGTGGGGTGAAGACTGCCAATTAAGTTTTTTTGTGCAGTCAATAAGGGTTGTTTGTTACCTCAATTTGCTATAGTTAGTGTAGATGCACATTAAACATCCGAAAGTTCATGTTTGGAATGTGGTCAAAGTGCTTTAAGTGTTGAAATCAAATGTTAGAAATAGCTGTTTTTTGTCAGATGCCTTTTAGTCTGAAGGATCCTACAATGCAGTCAATTTTTTAGCCTTTGGTTTGATGTGGCTCTACTGTAATATGTAACATCAGTTTTTTCTCCTCAGGTTGCTGGGTTTGTGAGTGTTGCATCAAGGAGTTCTCAACGCCCAAGAAAAAAGGAGGAATAAAAACACCCAAAAAATCTAAATCTGCACACAAATAGAATGTGATTACTGACAGTGATCAACTCAACAAGCTAATCCTCAATTTTAAAGATACTTTTTGTACTTTTGATTAAGACTAGGTTTGGTAATCCTGTATATATGGATTTACTTTGTCACAATTGGATTTGAAATGTCATTGCCACTGAAGTAAACATTTTTTTAATAACCCATGACTGCCCTGATGTTTCATTAAAGAAAATATTCTTTATTTACAGCCTATTCCTCTCAGGTGACAGTTACAATAGAATGCTAAATCAACCACAACATGTTATGTGAAGTTTCTAAGGCCATAGTCAATAGAACCAGACATACAGCAGGCACCACAATAGCTCCTCGTGCATATTTGACAAGGACTGGCTTAAAAGCGACCAATTAGTCACCTGGAGAGCATGACCCTGTTTAGCATCTGTCTAGGTGAGAGTCAAAGGGGATCAGTTTGCCTCTTTACTGTCCCTTTGGGCCCAGGTGATGCTGTGAAGTCGTATAGCAGCTGCCACGTGGCGACCAGGTAGACTACACTAAGTGACAGATGCATGCATGTCCCTGTCATCTGATAGGTGAAGGTGTGGAGTACAATGGGCAGTTGGGTACAGCAGCGAGCCACACTGTAACAATACGCGTGTGAACGCTTGGCATTAAAAGGGCAGTGTTCCACTCAACAGCCGGTGTTTATTTTGAAGAGCCCAGTCAGTAAACATAACAGCGTTCAACAACTGAAGCCTGGCTTGGTCTGTTGAACAATGAGAATTGTGTAAATTGCCCTCTTATTTGCAATGTATATCAGCCAGTAGTTAATTTTTTATATATATATATTTATATAAATAAATAAATCGAATTGGTGCTAGAAGAGGAATACTGGAAATGTGCAGTATGCTGTTTTTTATGCATGCTGGTCTTAAGGGTGCAGTAAAAAGTTGCTGTACTTTATCTGAAATTACCACTAGATGGAAGCCAAGAGCTATCGTTGAGACACCTTTGATTCCTTCAATATCTCTAGTTTGAATGAAAATGCTGTGTCCGACCCTCGCTTGTTCTGGGAACCTCCACTCTGCTCGTTCCTGTGTCCTCTGCTCCAGTAGCGGTATATGGGTACAATCACTGGGGAAGCCAAGCCAGGAAAAAAATGGCATATCACAACCTATGTATTGTGATAATATCGTTGTTTGCTCTATAACCTGTTAGTTCCTATGCCTTGAGACTGTCATATACTGTATATAGGCTGAAGGCAGAGACAATAAGAAGACACGGTGGCAGAATATTTTCAACCACACCTTTGATTCATCACAAAACTGGAAAGCAACATCTGTCCGGTAGAGTCCACAAAGGATATTGCATGTAACAAACAGTTAAATTACCTACAGCATGGTCAATCAAGTTAATGTTTCTGTCATTTTCAGACTACTAAACTATTGTTTTATAACACTAGAGAGTTACAGCAAGTCACAAAAAAATCAGGAGCTACCACTCTTCCAGCACCATTTCAACTAAAATATTGAAACTATTTAAATATTTAAAAAATATTCCAATCAACGTAAGCTAAATATCATGTAGCTGTCCATGATACTGATTAATTTCTCTCTGTGTGTGTCCATAATTATTTTAAAAAAACATGTTGACTCACCCTACTTGTAGAGAAATGCCAATGCCATCCTTTCTTTCATTTTGCCGAAACGGTCTATGACCATCATACAGTACACGCTTTTAGGTTTTGTCTTAGGCTAGCTAGTCAGGTAGCCTAACTTCCTTTCATGGGCAACGATGAGCCAGCTAGTTAACGTTAGCCTACTACATAGTTACATGTTGAACTTCTATCCTCTCAGGCCAGGGGCACAATGTATGAATTTATGGTTGGATCAGAATTGCTGTTTTATAATCATTGTCTAGTACGGAGAATTAAGTAAATCCACAAGTCCAAATCCCTATCTCCATCCATGGCTAATTTAGGAAAGGGACAATTTTAGCTAGCTAGCCACCAGAGGACAATACAATGAGATGCAACATCTCAAAAAAACAAATTGGTGTGCCAGGGCCATTCACAGTTGAGCTCACTCAGTTCAGCTCAATGTTAATTGGCTATTAATTGGAAAAGTATGAAGCACAGAGAGTCTAGAGATACATAATTGTTAATATTTTCTTGGTCAATTATTTTGTGAAACCTGTCTTCCCTTGGCAACCATGAATACACGCCACTGCTAGGCTCCCATACATCTCTCATATGGCTTGCTTCTGTCCCTTGGGTCAAAACTAGTGTTGCAAAATTCCAGGAACTTTCCCCGGTTTTCCAGAAATCCTGGTTGGAAGATTATGTATTTCCTTCTTATACCCTCCTTATTCCAGGTATCCTCCAACTGGGATTTGGGAAAACCAGGAAATGTATAGAATTTTGCAACCCTAGTCAAAACAAACGCTGGATCACTTGTTATTATGTATCAATTATTAATCAGGCATGCCAATGGAAAATACAAACTCATTAGGGCTTTTAAATTAAAAGGCCTCTCTGCTGTTTTGACTTGGAGTGGGTATAGGCTCAGGATGTAATGATCCCCTCTTGTTGCCAGGCTGTTAAACCAGGCTGAGCGCAGACAGCAGCATGGTTATGGGACCTTCCTCATGCATATTTGACTAGAGAAGGCTTTAAGCCGGGGCACCTGCCTCACACCTGTTGCCCATCCACAAGGAGAGTGCCCTCGCCCCTGTGGACAAGCTGCTTAAGTGGAGACTGGCCATGCACTAGGCACCTTTCACCGCCGTTCCGTCTCACCAGGCTGGAATGGAGCAGTTAATGGAGGGGTGTCATTTGAGGGAAGTAAAGAAGGGAGTGTATGAATGGAGGGCATTTGCTGGTTTTGTTCCAGTGAGGTATCTTTAACCAGTTATATCGTACTCCAGAATAAGGCCTAAACTGATGATAAACCACAGAGTTAATAATTGAGGTGTTTGAAGTGTTGGTGGCTCTACCTTTGGTGTTGACTGGGATGTGTCTGTGTGGGTGTAGGTTACTAATTTCCATCTCTCTCTGCTATGTTAAATGTTTTGTTTGTCACAGGGCTGGCACTAGCCATTTGGGGCCCCTAAGTGAGATTTGGTTGAGGGCCCCCCTCTTGACGGCGGAGAGAGAATTCAAGTTTCAAAGTTAATTTCTTACAATACTACACATTTTGCCATGGTTTAGAGAAAAAGTGGCAGTTTTAAAGCTTGTTTTCTGCTGTTCTACACATTTTGCCATGGGGCGGAGAGAAGTTTGAGCAATTTTATGTTGCTTATGCCTGGAGCTGGACCTGGTGTGACAGTGCCACACCTGACCTGAGTCTGTCTGGTTCAGTCATGATCTATCAAGCCAGCTCAATGTTGTGTGAATGTAGATACACTTATTAATATTATTTTCACACTTGAGCAAAGAAGCCTGGTGAAAAGCCCTCCTTCCCGGGTACAGTGCACTCTGGTTGATGAACAGGACCTTTAGAACATTAATCTGCATTGACAACCTTCTGATCTCTGTAATCTCGTCTGAGTAGCAGTCAGCAAACTAGTGTGATTGTGTATGTTATTGTCAGGGCCACATAGGACCTAGACAGGGGTTCTCCAGTTTTTACCACTCACTGCTTCAGACCAACAGCTGGCTGCAGCTGCTCTCCAGTTGCACCACATGCTTGAGTGAGTTAAGTGACCGGCTGCACAGCCAACACTCACTACGAAGCTTCGCACATGGTCCCCCCTCAGCACAGAAGACTGCAGATGTTTTGTTCAGCACTGGTTGCCTCTTCACCCCTTCAGTCCTGCAGCCTGTATCAGATAATGTGTAATTAATTCATGTATCAGTTTTAGAACTTATGGCCTGAATGCTGGGCTTCAGCGGTAACCTCCATGTAACTGAATACCACATATACTGTAATGTACTCTGCTGTATGATCAAATACATTTTTAGTACACACAATATCCCTCAGGGTGTTAAAAATGCATATAAATATTGGGGCAACTGTACAGCTGAGCATTCAACACCATCGTGCCCACAAAGCTCATCACTAGGGGACCCTGGGAATAAACACCTCCCTCTGCAACTGGATCCTGGACTTCCTGACGGACCGCCTCCAGGTGGTAAGGGTAGGCAGCAACACATCTGCCACGCTGATCCTCAATACTGGGGCCCCTCAGGGGTGCGTGCTTAGTCCCCTCCTGTACTCCCTGTTCATCCACGACTGTGTGGCCAAACATGACTCCAACACCATCAAGTTTTCTGACGACACAAGTGGTAGGCCTGACACCGACAACGATGAGACAGTCTATAGGGAGGAGGTCAGAGACTGCCAGGACAAAGCCACTCAATGTGAGCAAGACAAAGGAGCTGATTGTGGACTATAGGAAAAGGCGGGCTGAACAGGCCTCCATTAACATCGACGAGGCTGCAGTGGAGCGGGTCAATACTTTCAAGTTCCATGGTGTCCACATCACCAACTAACTATCATGGTCCGAAAACACCAAGACAGTCGTGAAGAGGCCACGACAACACCTTTTCCCCCTCAGGAGACTGAAAATATTTGGCATGGGTCCCCAGATCCTCAAAAAGTTATACAGCAGCACCATTGAGAGCATCCTGACCAGTTGCATCACGGCCTGGTATGGCAACTGCTCGGCATCTGACCATAAGGCGCTATAGAGGGTATTGCGAATGGCCCAGAACATCACTGGGGGGCGAAGCTTCCTGCCGTCCAGGACCTATATACTAGATGGTGTCAGAGGAAGACCCCAGAAAAATTCTAAGACTCCAGTCGTCCAAGTCATAGACTGTTCTCTCTGCTAACGCACGTCAAGCGGTACCGGAGCACCAAGTCTAGGACCAAAATGCTCCTTAACAGCTTCTACCCCCAAGCCGTAAGACTGCTGAACAATTCAACAAATGGCCACCCGGACTATTTACATTGACCCCGCCCCCCCCACCCACCTCCCTTTGTTTTTACACTGCTGCTACTCGCTGTTTATTATCAATGCATAGTCACTTTACCCTTCCCTACATGTACAAATTTACCTCGACTAACCTGTACCACCGCACATTGACTCGGTACAGGTACCCCCTGTATATAGCCTCGTTATTGTTATTTAATTGTGTTATTTATTTTAGTTAGTTTATTTAGTAAATAAATATTTTCTTCACTCTATTTCTTGAACTGCATTGTTGGTTATGGGGCTTGTAAGTAAGAATTTCACGGTAAGGGCTACACCTGTTCTTTCAGCGCATGGGACATAACATTTTATTTGAAATGGGAATTGTTTTAGTGTCGGTATAAGCATTATACAACACCTAGATGTGCTGTCCTGCCTGTGACATACATACCAGCCGTGAGGTGAGTCAGTGACCATCTCCCATTTTCAACACGTTCTTCCACAACATTCTGTAATAAGCTAGACTTTGATATAAACCCTGTTCTCTCCCTTGAGTGTCTGTGCTGCTGTGTTGGGGGTGGGTGGGCAGTCTTCATTTTACAGCTCATTACAGTTTCTCCGGCCTCTGGGATAGTTTCACAGTCCTGTTCCAAACAGTGGTCCCTGCCTTGTCACTGAGCTGCTGAAGCACTGTTGGGATCCCTGTGAGTGAAGACAACATATGGACATTGCCCTCCCTTCCTGTTTCAAGGGAATGTTGTTCTGGCTGGGTGGACTCCTGGGAAAAAGAGTGCTACCTTTGACCTATGGGATCACTCATTTACTCTGGGCCCAGGGAGAAGATGATGGAATCTGCAGGAAGGGATGCAGCCAACCAGCTGTCACTATGAACTCCCTTCCAGTGTTTCCTTGGCCATTCTCAGGGAGGAAGGCAGGCCCTTTTGAGGGCAGAGCAACAGTGCCAAAGCATTTGCCTGACGATCTGTGTTAGCCATCTCTATAGCTGTCTTCTGTTGTAGGCTTTTGGTACAAACTGTGAAGCCATGATGGGAAATAACGACAAGATGTATGGGTGTGCTGTTTATTGGTGTACATATAGTGTGTTTCTCAAGTTTGTTTCTTGCCTGTATTTATGCAATAATTTATGTGGCAGCGAGTTGAGGTTTGTGTTTTCCAAAACAACCTGACTTTTGTTTGGGGTGCATTATTCTTCTCGCTCTCTGTCTGCCCTCTCACTTAACAGTCCCCTGAACGGGCAGCTGTAGGTTTGACGTCACATCCCAGACTTGTATCTGTCTGTGCAGTAATTCAAGTAGCCAGTATTTACAGACATCAACCAACATCCTACCACTTCTGATATGTCTGTCTGTCATTGGGCTGGGTGTGGGCAGAAACCTGAGCCGTTTACAATACTAAGTCCTGGAGAGACACAGTCCTCCAAACCATCCACTGACAGGGAATAGGGTATTATCATCCCTGACACTGATCTGTTTGCTATGAGTTATCTGTTGCTGAGGTATAATATACAGAAAGGTATTACAGGTTCAATTAAAACACTTTTGAAATAGTTGGAATATTCAGTTTAACATTGTAGAGACACAGGAGCTGAGTGCTTCTTTGATTATAGGTGTATACCATGGGGTGATCTTTGATCATGAGATGAAATGGAACAAACAGAAGTGTTAACTTCCAGAAGGCACTTTCATGTAGTGGAACATTTTCCACTGAGCATATTGGAATGAATTACATGTTTCCCCTATTTTAATGTATCTATAAGGCCCCTAAACCCCTGACTATTTTATTTCTCCCAGGTTTGGCTACTTAAACGTTTGTGAGAGGTGATGAGTGATAGGCCTATAGATGGACAGGATCGAGTGGTGTACATAAATCTCTGGTTTGACACATGCTAGTTGATCTGGACAAATGATCACGTATCTGAGGCTACTGCAGGATGTTTTCCAACATAATAAACAGTTTAAACTACAGTAGGCTACCAGTAGAGCTGGTCAGGGGAACACTTAGTGATTTTGGGGGCCCAGGCAGAGGCCACTTGGAAACTACAACTCCCTACTACATCGCACAGTTTGGGCATGATCTGATTTATGTCTATAGAAACTGCAGCACAATATGCACATTGAGATCAAAGAAGAAGAAAAAAGACATTGGGCCATTTTTTTGTTTCAAAAACAAAAAAAAACAAAAAAAACTAACATTTTGGTTAATCGCTCAGCACTACTGTAAACATGTATTACCTTTTAATGTGCCATAAATAACTTCAAAAAGTAGGTTACCTTCACATGTTCATCCAAAATAGTTCCAGCATCCGAACAGTGCACCGTGCACTCACCAACTATCTCACCGGAGAAAGCATCCGAGTGAGCAAAACAACGCCCCTCTGTCGAACTATATGTAGCCCATGTATCTGATGCCGCATGGCCAAAAAGAGTATAACATGCCTTAATCTTTTTGGCCAGACAGCATCAGATACATGGGCTACACATACTGTACATCCTCTGCCTCAACGACGATTGCAGTGTTATCAGCAGCACCTGTCTTTTTACAAAAAAATGCATATTGTATTCCCAAGAGCCTAAGTGCCTGGGGCTGGGTTTTTACTAAGCGAGCATATGGAATTGTTTTAAGATGGTCATACCAAGGATCATTTAGCTATTTGATTTGGAATTTTAGGACCACTGTAGGTATAAAATATAATTACAAATTAAATATTTGATAACATTGAATTTGGCCTTACTGCTATTAGCCCATAGAAACTCATTGAATAACAGATTCATACTTGGAAAAACAGATTGTCAAAAATGTAATCAAAAGGATGTATGTTTGGAAATGCCCTATGCACTATCATTAATTTTTTGGCCCAGTATCTGGTTACATTCAGACGAGTTCCATAACACTTGTGGAGGTTGTAGAGCAAAACGGAGAAGACAATCTTGTTCAAGAGAGTCTCATCTTAGTGGGGTCATATTAGTGTAGCCCAATCTGCTCGACGCTACAGACGTTTTCCTGAGAAGACCGATTTTCTGGATGTCTCCTGGTCTGACAAACACAGCTGTAGCTCGGCCATCTTCCATCGCAGATACAAGGCCCACATTGGTGGATGCGGTGGATGGAGACTCAGCCCATGCCAAGAAAACAGATGCAGTATCTCTAGCTTAAACAGATTTGAATGGGAATTAGTTTTTTGTTCATTATTCCTCGGCATGAAAGGTCCTCAAGCGGCGGAGAAAGAAATATATTCAATTTTTGTATTACATTTTTTAAATCCCAGCTCATGAGGACCCTTGATTATGTGAGGCCTGAGGCAATTGCTTCTTCTGCCTAATGGTAAGTCCGCCAGTGGGGCTAGTATGTGGTATGATTAATCCAGAAGTAAGGCACATACCATCATCTTTCATGTGGATGGTAAAATAGGCTTCTGTGTGTCAGTGACATGATTAGGCTACTTAGGGAATAACAAAGTGTATTTTTCCAGGCTGTGTCTGGTATGCCATGCGAGGTATTAGAAAAACATGTAGCTCAGCAGGGACAGAAACACTTGGCTGGAAAGTAGAGTAAACAAGCAAACGAAAACACACAAACATACAGTGCATTCGGAAAGTATTCAGACCCCTTGACCCCTCCACATGTTACGTTACAGCCTTATTCTAAAATGTATTAAATTATTTTTTCCCTCATCAATCTTAACACAATACCCCATAATGACAAAGCAAAAACAGGTTTTTAGAAATGTTTGCTAATTTATTCAGAATAAAACATGTAAATATCACATTTACATAAGTATTCAGACAATTTACTCAGTACTTTGTTGAAGCACCTTTGTCAGTGATTACAGCCTTGAGTCTTCTTGACGCTACAAGCTTGGCACACCTATATTTGCAGAGTTTCTCCCGTTCTTCTCTGCAGATTCTCTCAAGCTCTGTCAGGTTGGATGGGGAGCGTTATTGCAGAGCTATTTTCAGGTCCCTCCAGAGATGTTCGATCGGGTTCAAGTCCGGGCTCTGGCTGGGTCACTCAAGGACATTCAGAGACTTGTCCCGAAGCCACTCCTGCTTTGTCTTGGCTGTGTGCTTAGGGCCACTGTCCTGTTGGAAGGTGAACCTTCGGCCCAGTCAGGTCCTGAACGCTCTGGACAGGTTTTCATCAAGGATCGCTCTATACTTTGCCTTGTTCATCTTTGTCTCGATCCTGACTAGTCTCCCAGTCTCTGCCACTGAAAAACATCCCCACAGCATGATGCTGCCACCACCATGCTTCACCGTAGGGATGGTGCCAGGTTTCCTCCAGACGTGATGCTTGGCATTCAGGCCAAAGAGTTCAATCTTGGTTGCAAACTCCAAGTGGGCTGTCATGTGCCTTTTACCGAGGAGTGGCTTCCGTCTAGCCACTCTACCATCAAGCCCTGATTGGTGGAGGGCTGCAGAGATGTCTGTCCTTCTGGAAGGTTCTCCCATCTCCACAGAGGAACTCTGGAGCTCTGTCAGAGTGACCATCGGGTTCTTGGTCAGCTCCCTGACCAAGGCCCTTCCCCCCCGATTGCTCAGTTTGACCGGGCGGCCAGCTCTAATCCTAGTAAAAATTCCCTGTCTTAGGTCAGTTAGGATCACCACTTTATTTTAAGAATGTGAAATGTCCGAATAATAGTAGAGAGAATTATTTATTTCAGCTTCTATTTCTTTCATCACGTTCCTGTGGGTCAAAAGTTTACATGCACTCAATTAGTATTTGGTAGCATTGCCTTTAAATTGTTTAACTTGGGTCAAACGTTTCGAGTTACACCAGAGCTGGTGTAACTGAGTCAGGTTTGTAGGCCTCCTTGCTCGCACACACTTTTTCAGTTCTGCCCACACATTTTCTATGGGATTGAGGTCAGGGCTTTTTGATGGCCACTCCAATACCTTGACTTTGTTGTCCTTAAGCCATTTTTTAAATTTTGTAAAAAAGTTTTTACCCCTTTTTCTCCTGAATTTCATGGTATCCAATTGTTTTAGTAGCTATTATCTTGTCTCATCGCTACAACTCCCGTACGGGCTCGGGAGAGACGAAGGTTGAAAGTCATGCGTCCTCCGATACGCAACCCAACCAAGGCACACTGCTTCTTAACACAGCCCCATCCAACCCGGAAGCCAGCCGCACCAATGTGTCGGAGGAAACACCGTGCACCTGGCAACCTTGGTTAGCGCGCACTGCGCCCGGCCCGCCACAGGAGTCGCTGGTGCACGATGAGACAAGGATTTCCCTACCGGCCAAACCCTCCCTAACCCGGACGACGCTATGCCAATTGTGCGTTGCCAGACGGACCTACCGGTCGCGGCCGGTTACGACAGAGCCTGGGCGCGAACCCAGAGTCTCTGGTGGCACAGCTGGCGCTGCAGTACAGCGCCCTTAACCACTGCGCCACCCGGGAGGCGTCCTTAAGCCATTTTGCCACAACTTTGGAAGTATGATTGGGGTCATTGTCCTTTTGGAAGACCCATTTGCAACCAAGCTTTAACTTCTGACTGATGTCTTGAGATGTTGCTTCAATATATCCACATAATTTTTCTTCTTCATGATGCCATCCATTTTGTGAAGTGCACCAGTCCCTCCTGCAACAAAGCACCCCCACAACATGACGCTGCCACCCGTGTGCTTCATGGTTGGGATGGTGTTCTTCGGCTTGCAAGCCTCCCCCTTTTCCTCCAAACATAACAATGGTCATTATGGCCAAACAGTTCTATTTTCGTTTCATCAGACCAGAGGACATTTCTCCAAAAAGTACAATCTTTGTCCCCATGTGCAGTTGCAAACCGTAGTCTGGATTTTTATGGAGGTTTTGGAGCAGTGGCTTCTTCCTTGCTGAGCAGCCTTTCAGGTTATGTCGATATAGGACTCGATTTACTGTGGATACAGATACTTTTGTACCGGTTTCCTCCAACATCTTCACAAGATCCTTTGCTGCTGTTCTGAGATTGGTGCGAAAGGTGCAAATCAAAGTACGTTCATCTCTAGGAGAAATAACGCATCTCCTTCCTGAGCGGTATGACGGCTACGTGGTCCCATGGTGTTTATACTTGCAAACTATTGTTTGTACAGATGAGCGTGATACCTTCAGGCGTTTGGAAATTGCTCCCAAGGATGAACCAGACTTGTGGAGGTCTACAACTTTTGTGGAGTTCTTGGCTGATTTCTTTTGATTTTCCCATAATGTCAGGCAAAGAGGCACTGAGTTTGAAGGTAGGCCTTGAAATACATCCACAGATACACCTCAAATTGACTCAAATGATGTCAATTAGCCTATCACAAGCTTCTAAAACCATGGCATAATTTTCTGTAATTTTCCAAGCTGTTTAAAGGCACTGTCAACTTAGTGTATGTAAACTTCTGACCCACTGGACTTGTGATACAGTGAATTATAAGTGAAATAATCTGTCTGTAAACAATTGTTGAAAAAATGAGTTTTAATGACTCCAACCTAAGTGTATGTAAACTTCCGACTTCAACTATAGATAAGGTATTTCTGGATTAGCTTTTTTATTCATTTGCAAAAATATCTGAAAACTTGTTTTCGCTTTCATTATGGGGTATTGTGTGTAGATTGCTGTAACATAACAAATTGTGGAAAAGGGGAAGAGGTCTGAATACTTTCAGGGTAGCCTAGTGGTTAGAGCATTGGACTAGTAACCGGAAGGTTGTGAGTTCAACCCCCCCAGCTGACAAGGTACAAATCTGTCGTTCTGCCCCTGAACAGGCAGTTAACCCACTGTTCCCAGGCCGTCATTGAAAATAAGAATGTGTTCTTAACTGACTTGCCAAGTTAAATAAAGGTTAAAAAAAAAAAAAAAACTTTCAAGATGTTACAGAAGGATGGGGAAATTGGAGAACACATAGTTTATCTCTAAGAGGGACGAGCCCTTATTCAACAATACTGTGTCATGTCTGTTGGAACAATTGAAAAACCAATGAAGCTCTTGTATTTCTTTGATGTTTTTCCTTCATATAAAATAAATTAAATGTTTGAAAAGTTCATTAATCTTTGGCCATTTAGTGAGCTTGGATCCAAATACATCCAACAGCAGTCTGATTTTCATTCTCAGGACACCCTTCATCCAGTTTGTCTCAGAGAAAGAAGTGACCAAACAGAAATTATCTGCCGTGGTGTGGCTGAGGCCGGGTGGCCGAAGGGGGCGGTCCCCCCAAGCAGCCCACTGTGGTGAGAGAGAGGCGCCATAGACAGGGGCTGGAGACCCACTGAGAGGAGAGAAAACATTCAGTGGCCCTGTCTGACACCAGGGGTCAGGGGTTCAGCCCCAGCCACTGTAGGCAGCTTAGAAGGCAGGGCCCTCTCCGTGCTCACTCTGCTCCCCCCAGCGCCATCATTTTGAAGCCGGAGCAGCTGGCAGGTGTCAGGAGTTACAAAGGGCCATCTGTGCAGGGAGAACTGTCCCAACCATCCCCTCGCTCGCTACTTCATTAAACTTTCCACTTCATAAACCCAACCGGGCCAGCTCGCTGTCGCTGGCCAGCATGTGGGCCACGCTCCCAAACTTTTTTTTCCCAGCACTCACTTGGTCAGTCCACATTGCCAACCATACACAAGGGACAAGCCCCCTTTTATTTATTTTTTCATCCTCAACTTTTGGCCGGTGGGAAGAAAAAATTGAACAAAACAACTTTTATTGGCAGGCTTGAGAGATGGAATTTCAAGATAATTTTTTAAATAATTAATTTACCACAGTTTTTGATATTGTGAAGAACACATGATGGAAAATGGAATGTACTGAAGTGATGTAAAGTATAAAAAATACGTTATTCAATTATACCAATGCAAATATAATAAAATTTCCATTAAAATAAACTAACATTTTCCCACCAGAGGTTATTTTCCATCAAAACGGACTTGTTGCAGATAAAAGGATGTGCTTGATGATGTATTGCACAATAAACACTTTTGTGCTGAAATTCTCATGTACTGAATAAAACACATTTGATGTGTTTCCTGTGGAGGGGATGGCTGCCGTTTTACAGGCTCCTGACCAATTGTGCTATTTTTTGCTCTGTTTATTACATTTTTTTGTACTAATGTTTCTTATGACTGAAAGAAAAAAGCTTGAGTTGGCGCACACCCAGAGAAAATTATTTAGTGTAGAGGTGCTGACTTATGGTGAATAAACTGTAAGCTATAAAAACAGTCGCAAACCACCAATGTTTCGGCATCACTGTGCCTTCTTCAGAGTTATGTCATAAATGCTTGAACCAGGTTATGTAGACAAACAGTGCAATTAGTGCAACCAATGACAATAGTGAGGGGTTTGTCGTAATTGCTAGGTTGATCAGAATGAATTGAGCGAAACTGTTGAAAGACAATAGCCTACAGCATATTGAATATATTATGCCATTGTTATCAGAAGCATTAGCATAACATTAGCATCAACATTCATTGTTTAATTTAATTTCCCCTATATATTTAAATATTTCCAATTTCATTCAATGTTTTTGTTCCATGTAATCTTTTGGTTCAACCATAATGCATAATAAGCATCATCAACATCAACAGGGGGAACAATATTGGGTGTACGCTGATAAGCTGTAGAAATAATATTGTGTGTAGGCTGATAAACTGTAGAAAGAATACATTAGTTTATAATACATGTTCACAGAAATTATAATTTGTTATATTATAATTTGTCAATATTCAGACCACTAGGGGTCAGTGTTTTTAAATAGGATGTCCAGTAGGCCTCCCCCTGTAGTAGTAGGAGCTCGATGTTAACGCCTCTCCTTGGTAGAGCAACATGCTCAATTTCTGTGTATTTATTTGAGGGAGGAGATGGAATGGTTCGCCTCAATAAAGCGAGCTGCTACTGCATAGTCCGTGTTCTTACACCTGATTGAACTGCGGTGTGCAGCTATGTGTTGTTTTAATTGTATTTTTGTTTGTCCTATGTAGGCTTTCCCTCATGTACAGGTGATGAGATAGATTACTGCCTTTGTCTTGCATGGAATGATACCCCTAACAGGGATTTTTCGACCTGTATGTGGGTTTCTGAAGAAGGATGCTTTTGTAGTGCTATTACACTGTGCGTATGAGCCACATTTGTAGTTCCCATTTGGAATGGGTGTCAAGAGAGTCTGAGTGGGCTCAGGGGGCATGTCAGATCTCACTAAGCTAGCCCCGATATTAAATGCACGCTTATAGACCACCAGTGGGGGTTGCTTGAAAAGGTGTACAATTTATTTGTCTGATTGCAGAATATGCCAGTGCTTTTTCAGGATTGCTTTCATTTTCTCTGAACACTTGGTGTACTTAGTGCAGAACACTGTTGTGTTTTCTTCTTTGGTTTAGTTTTTTAGCAATTCCTCTGTTGGTTTTTGAGATATTTTCATCATTGCAGCATGAAGAGTTTTGTCCTTGTAGCCTTTCATTTTGAATTTCTGTCATTTTCTTATTATTTAAAAATATATATATACCGTGGGGAGAACAAGTATTTGATACACTGCTGATTTTGCAGGTTTTCCTACTTACAAAGCATGTAGAGGACTGTCATTTTTATCATAGGTACACTTCAACTGTGAGAGACGGAATCTAAAACAAAAATCCAGAAAATCACATTGTATGATTTTTAAGTAATTAATTTGCATTTTATTGTTCTTTATTGAATATCCAATACATACAATATACTTGCAGTGAAGCCGCTCAACAACTACACCACACCAGTTATCCAACAGACTCCCATTCAGAGAAAAGCATCCAGGGTCAACGCCCTGCTCAAGGGCACGTCGGCAGATCTCCCACAAGGCCAAAGACAGGGACCCGAACCCTCCAAGATTCCCCCACAACTCCCCAAGAGCTGTCCCGTATCCATCCGAGACCCCTCCCACAGCCCCCCCCCAAGAAAAAAAGAAAAAAAGAGTAAAAAGAACCCCTCCAATGCACCAAAAACCAAACAAATAACTAAAGAGAAAAAAGAAAAGGAAAACAGAAAACAGCAATGCAAAAAAACAAAGGAACTAAAATCACAACAGCAAGGCCAACTTTATATGTTTGAGTGGATGTCTGGCACTATTTACATGTGTGTGTGTGTCTGTGTATGTGTGCATTTGAATGAGAGTGTGTATATGTATGTGTACAAACACGTGCACGGCATCAGCCTCGGGCAAACTGGCATTAGCTGTAAAAACACTGCCCCTCATTGTCATTCAAACATACTTTTTATAATGTTTTATTTTGACTTTATTTTTATAGTTTTATCTTTGACCATTCTATCCCCCTGCCCAGCAACTCCACTCCCACTTGTCTCCAATTCCACATCCCAACCCTCAGACCATCCCACCTATCTCTGCTGGCCACCCTCTTTGCTTGTTTGTTTTATCTGTTGGCCCCGTTGCCTAGTCTACGCCATTTTACCTGCTGTTGTGCTAGCTGATTAGCTGTTGTCTCACCTACTGTTTTAGCTAGCTTTCCCAATTCAACACCTGTGATTAGTGTATGCCTCGCTGTATGTCTCTCTCAAATGTCAATATGCCTTGTATACTGTTGTTCAGGTTAGTTATCATTGTTTTAGTTCACAATGGAGCCCCTAGTTCCACTCTTCATACCCCTGATAACTCCTTTGTCCCACCTCCCACACATGCGGTGACCTCACCCATTACTACCAGCATGTCCAGAGATACAACCTCTCTCATCATCACCCAGTGCCTGGGCTTACCTCCGCTGTACCCGCACCCCACCATACCCCTGTCTGCGCATTATGCCCTGAATATATTCTACCATGCCCAGAAACCTGCTCCTCTTATTCTCTGTCCCCAACGCTCTAGGCGACCAGTTTTGATAGCCTTTAGCCGCACCCTCATACTACTCCTTCTCTGTTCCGCGGGTGATGTGGAGGTAAACCCAGGCCCTGCATGTCCCCAGGCACCCTCATTTGTTGACTTCTGTGTTCGAAAAAGCCTTGGTTTCATGCATGTCAACATCAGAAGCCTCCTCCCTAAGTTTGTCTTACTCACTGCTTTAGCACACTCTGCTAACCCTGATGTCCTTGCTGTGTCTGAATCCTGGCTCAGGAAGGCCACCAAAAATTCAGAGATTTCCATACCCAACTATAACATCTTCCGTCAAGATAGAACTGCCAAAGGGGGAGGAGTTGCAGTTTACTGCAGAGATAGCCTGCAAAGTAATGTCATACTTTCCAGGTCCATACCCAAACAGTTCGAACTACTAATTTTGAAAATTACTCTCTCCAGAAACAAGTCTCTCACGGTTGCCGCCTGCTACCGACCCCCCTCAGCTCCCAGCTGTGCCCTGGACACCATTTGTGAATTGATCGCCCCCCATCTAGCTTCAGAGTTTGTTCTGTTAGGTGACCTAAACTGGGATATGCTTAACACCCCGCCAGTCCTACAATCTAAGCTAGATGCCCTCAATCTCACACAAATCATCAAGGAACCCACCAGGTACAACCCTAACTCTGTAAACAAGGGCACCCTCATAGACGTCATCCTGACCAACTGGCCCTCCAAATACACCTCCGCTGTCTTCAACCAGGATCTCAGCGATCACTGCCTCATTGCCTGTATCCGCTACGGAGCCGCAGTCAAACGACCACCCCTCATCACTGTCAAACGCTCCCTAAAACACTTCTGTGAGCAGGCCTTTCTAATCGACCTGGCCCGGGTATCCTGGAAGGACATTGACCTCATCCCGTCAGTTGAGGATGCCTGGTCATTCTTTAAAAGTAACTTCCTCACCATTTTAGATAAGCATGCTCCGTTCAAAAAATGCAGAACTAAGAACAGATACAGCTCCGCCCCCCCCGCAGCTCCTCGCCCAAGCCTCTCCAGGTTCTCCTTTACCCAAATCCAGATAGCAGATGTTCTGAAAGAGCTGCAAAACCTGGACCCGTACAAATCAGCTGGGCTTGACAATCTGGACCCTCTATTTCTGAAACTATCTGCCACCATTGTCGCAACCCCTATTACCAGCCCGTTCAACCTCTCTTTCATCTCGTCTGAGATCCCCAAGGATTGGAAAGCTGCCGCAGTCATCCCCCTCTTCAAAGGGGGAGACACCCTGGACCCAAACTGCTACAGACCTATATCCATCCTGCCCTGCCTATCTAAGGTCTTCGAAAGCCAAGTCAACAAACAGGTCACTGACCATCTCGAATCCCACCGTACCTTCTCCGCTGTGCAATCTGGTTTCCGAGCCGGTCATGGGTGCACCTCAGCCACACTCAAGGTACTAAACGACATCATAACCGCCATCGATAAAAGACAGTACTGTGCAGCCGTCTTCATCGACCTTGCCAAGGCTTTCGACTCTGTCAATCACCATATTCTTATCGGCAGACTCAGTAGCCTCGGTTTTTCGGATGACTGCCTTGCCTGGTTCACCAATTACTTTGCAGACAGAGTTCAGTGTGTCAAATCGGAGGGCATGCTGTCCGGTCCTCTGGCAGTCTCTATGGGGGTGCCACAGGGTTCAATTCTCGGGCCGACTCTTTTCTCTGTGTATATCAATGATGTTGCTCTTGCTGCGGGCGATTCCCTGATCCACCTCTACGCAGACGACACCATTCTATATACTTTCGGCCCGTCTTTGGACACTGTGCTATCTAACCTCCAAACAAGCTTCAATGCCATACAACACTCCTTCCGTGGCCTCCAACTGCTCTTAAACGCTAGTAAAACCAAATGCATGCTTTTCAACCGGTCGCTGCCTGCACCTGCATGCCCGACTAGCATCACCACCCTGGATGGTTCCGACCTAGAATATGTGGACGTCTATAAGTACCTAGGTGTCTGGCTAGACTGCAAACTCTCCTTCCAGACTCATATCAAACATCTCCAATCGAAAATCAAATCAAGAGTCGGCTTTCTATTCCGCAACAAAGCCTCCTTCACTCAAGCCGCCAAGCTTACCCTAGTAAAACTGACTATCCTACCGATCCTCGACTTCGGCGATGTCATCTACAAAATGGCTTCCAACACTATACTCAGCAAACTGGATGCAGTCTATCACAGTGCCATCCGTTTTGTCACTAAAGCACCTTATACCACCCACCACTGCGACTTGTATGCTCTAGTCGGCTGGCCCTCGCTACATATTCGTCGCCAGACCCACTGGCTCCAGGTCATCTACAAGTCTATGCTAGGTAAAGCTCCGCCTTATCTCAGCTCACTGGTCACGATGGCAACACCCATCCGTAGCACGCGCTCCAGCAGGTGTATCTCACTGATCATCCCTAAAGCCAACACCTCATTTGGCCGCCTTTCGTTCCAGTACTCTGCTGCCTGTGACTGGAACGAATTGCAAAAATCGCTGAAGTTGGAGACTTTTATCTCCCTCACCAACTTCAAACATCAGCTATCTGAGCAGCTAACCGATCGCTGCAGCTGTACATAGTCTATTGGTAAATAGCCCGCCCTTTTCACCTACCTCATCCCCATACTGTTTTTATTTATTTACTTTTCTGCTCTTCTGCACACCAATATCTCTACCTGTACATGACCATCTGTTCTTTTATCACTCCAGTGTTAATCTGCAAAATTGTAATTATTTGCCTACCTCCTCATGCCTTTTGCACACATTGTATATAGACCCCCCCCTTTGTTTTCTACTGTGTTATTGACTTGTTAATTGTTTACTCCATGTGTAACTCTTTGTTGTATGCTCACACTGCTATGCTTTATCTTGGCCAGGTCGCAGTTGCAAATGAGAACTTGTTCTCAACTAGCCTACCTGGTTAAATAAAGGTGAAATAAAATAAATAAAATAAAATTTGGATTTCTATGCAACATATATCTTTCAACTATGCTGTGATGTTTAACGTGCAATTTCAATCTATGAATAGAATCCACAGATTGCGAGTTGAATATAAATAGTTTTACTAAGAGTATTAGTTTATATTAGTAATTGACTGACCCGGTCTCTCCAGATCTCCCATCAGTACTATTTCTAGGGTCAATTTTAGATCAATGTTATGCATTTTCAGCCATTCCTGAACCTGAGATCAGAAACAGGCTACCTTAGGGCAATACCAGAATAAATGGTCTATTGATTCTGTATCCTCACTACAAAATCTGCAGAGCTTCGATGATTTTATACCCCAAATATTCAACATTTTCTTGGTGGCAAGAATTCTATATAATAATTTTAGCTGAAAAGCACGAAGTCTTGCATCGTTTTATATATCAACTCATACCAACTCGTACCATGGAACCTGTACATCAAAAATCTGTAATGATGGGGCGGTGAGTCCGAAGCAGGTGAAACGTTTTAGTAACACAACAAAACCAACAACACTAATATAAGGCAGAACGCCAACACACAAGAACAATACCAACTGGTGAGTGAACATGGGAGAGTGACATATAAAGGGGAGGAGATGATGATGGTAATGGAGTCCAGGTGTGAATCATAATGATTAACTGGTGTGCATAATGATGAATCCCGGAACCGGTGGTTGGTACTCTGGCGAAGTCGTACGCGGGAGGGGAGGAGCAGACATGACAAAATCTCTTCTCAACTATTTTGCAATCTGTATGGCACAGTTGTCAACATCCTGGTCCTCAAATCTAACTGGTCTACTTTCCTATTTATGCTATTTTTATTCCTCCGACAGTTTTGATCCTTTATATTGGACAGACAGACCAGTTCCCTAACTCCTCCCATTGCCACCTGCCTCCTCCATTTTTGGGGTAATCCTGTAATCAATTGGTTGTACTCTTGAGCAGATATTCCTGTACAATTCTGATAACTCCATTAACGACATAACTCTACCATTCCAATTTACAATGTCATTTAAGAACAAAATATCATTTTCAAACATCTTTCCCATAAATACAGGTATTTTATCAACCAGCACATTTGAGTTCAGCCATAATATTTGTTGTAATTTTTGTTCTATCTTTTCAGGGAGATGAAATTGAAATTGTATCCAGCTCTGCAAAGCTTGTTTGAAAAAGAGAGATACTTTGAAAAACTATCATTTTCAATTGATCGAAAATGAGACACAAAGGCAAAAAGTCCATTTTTAAACAACGGATGAGCTTTTCTTAGTAATCTACTTGAGAACCATTTAGGGTTCAAGTAAAACTTTTGAATAAGTGAAGCTTTTAGAGAGAGGTTTAGTGCTTTTCTATTTAATCATCTCAACCCACCTAATTCATATTCATTATATAGATAAGCATGCTTTATTTTGTCTGGTTTAGTGTCCCAGATAAAGCAAAAAAAATGTGCTCATATGATTAGAAAAACAAATCATCAGGGGTAGGCAGCCCCATAAGAAAGTGAGTAAACTGAGATATGACTAAGGAGTTTGTCACGACTTCCGCCGAAGTCGGTCCCTCTCCTTGTTCGGGAGGCATTTGGCGGTCGACGTCACCGGCTTTCTAGCCACCGCCAATCCACTTTTCATTTTCCATTTGTTCTGTCTTTGTCTTATCACACCTGGCTTCACTTATTAAATTACTTGTTTATTATTTAACCCCCTGTTCTACATGTTGTATTTGTGAGTGATTGTTTGTTGTATTGTGGTCCATATTGTGTGGCTGTGTATACAGTGCCTTGCGAAAGTATTCGGCCCCCTTGAACTTTGCGACCTTTTGCCACATTTCAGGCTTCAAACATAAAGATATAAAACTGTATTTTTTTGTGAAGAATCAACAACAAGTGGGACACAATCATGAAGTGGAACGACATTTATTGGATATTTCAAATTTTTTAACAAATCAAAAACTGAAAAATTGGGCGTGCAAAATGATTCAGCCCCCTTAAGTTAATACTTTGTAGCGCCACCTTTGCTGCGATTACAGCTGTAAGTCGCTTAGGGTATGTCTCTATCAGTTTTGCACATCGAGAGACTGAAAATTTTTCCCATTCCTCCTTGCAAAACAGCTCGAGCTCAGTGAGGTTGGATGGAGAGTATTTGTGAACAGCAGTTTTCAGTTCTTTCCACAGATTCTCGATTGGATTCAGGTCTGGACTTTGACTTGGCCATTCTAACACCTGGATATGTTTATTTTTGAACCATTCCACTGTAGAATTTGCTTTATGTTTTGGATCATTGTCTTGTTGGAAGACAACTCTCCGTCCCAGGCTCAGGTCTTTTGCAGACTCCATCAGGTTTTCTTCCAGAATGGTCCTGTATTTGGCTCCATCCATCTTCCCATCAATTTGAACCATCTTCCCTGTCCCTGCTGAAGAAAAGCAGGCCCAAACCATGATGCTGCCACCACCATGTTTGACAGTGGGGATGGTGTGTTCAGGGTGATGAGCTGTGTTGCTTTTACACCAAACATAATGTTTTGCATTGTTGCCAAAAAGTTCAATTTTGGTTTCATCTGACCAGAGCACCTTCTTCCACATGTTTGGTGTGTCTCCCAGGTGGCTTGTGGCAAACTTTAAACAACACTTTTTATGGATATCTTTAAGAAATGGCTTTCTTCTTGCCACTCTTCCATGAAGGCCAGATTTGTGCAATATATGACTGATTGTTGTCCTATGGACAGAGTCTCCCACCTCAGCTGTAGATCTCTGCAGTTCATCCAGAGTGATCATGGGCCTCTTGGCTGCATCTCTGATCAGTCTTCTCCTTGTATGAGCTGAAAGTTTAGAGGGACGGCCAGGTCTTGGTAGATTTGCAGTGGTCTGATACTCCTTCCATTTCAATATTATCGCTTGCACAGTGCTCCTTGGGATGTTTAAAGCTTGGGAAATCGTTTTGTATCCAAATCCGGCTTTAAACTTCTTCACGACAGTATCTCGGACCTGCCTGGTGTGTTCCTTGTTCTTCACGATGCTCTCTGCACTTTTAACGGACCTCTGAGACTATCACAGTGCAGGTGCATTTATACGGAGACTTGATTACACACAGGTGGATTGTATTTATCATCATTAGTCATTTAGGTCAACATTGGATCATTCAGAGATCCTCACTGAACTTCTGGAGAGAGTTTGCTGCACTGAAAGTAAAGGGGCTGAATAATTTTGCACGCCCAATTTTTCAGTTTTTGATTTGTTAAAAAAGTTAGAAATATCCAATAAATGTCGTTCCACTTCATGATTGTGTCCCACTTGTTGTTGATTCTTCACAAAAAATTACAGTTTTATATCTTTATGTTTGAAGCCTGAAATGTGGCAAAAGGTCGCAAAGTTCAAGGGGGCCGAATACTTTCGCAAGGCACTGTATTACGTGTTATGTTTGAAATTTTGAGTAAAGTATTTTATTACTCATATCTGCTGTCCTGCACGTGACTCATCTCACCTGCTACACACAGACACCTTTACAGTGTTAATCAGGGCAATTTGTCCATAATTAGACAGGTATTTTCCTCTCCATGGTTGCAGGATCTTTTTATTTATTTATTTTTTATTTCACCTAACAAGGTAGGCTAGTTGAGAACATGTTCTCATTTACAACTGCAACCTGGCCAAGATAAAGCAAAGCAGTGCGACACAAACATCAACACAGAGTTAATAAACAAAACAAACATACAGTCAATAATACAATAGAGAAGAAGTATATATACAGTGTGTGCAAATGAGGTAAGATAGGGGAGGTAGGCAATAAATAGGCCATAGTGGCGAAATAATTACAATTTAGCAATTAAACACTGGAGAGATAGATGTGAAAAAGATGAATGTGGAAGTAGAGATATTGGGGCGCAAAGGAGCAGAAAAATAAATAATAAATAACAGTATGGGGATGAGGTAGTTGGATGGGTTATATCCGGATGGGCTATATCCAGATCGGCTATGTACAGTTGCAGTGATCTGTGAGCTGCTCTAACAGCTGGTGCTTAAAGCTCTAGTGAAGGAGACATGGGTCTGCAGCTTCAGTGATTTTTGCAATTCGTTCCAGTCATTGGCAGCAGATAATTGTAAGGAAAGGCAGCCAAAGGAGGAATTGGCTTTGAGGGTTACCAGTGAAATATACAGTGGGGCAAAAAAGTATTTAGTCAGCCACCAATTGTGCAAGTTCTCCCACTTAAAAATATGAGAGAGGCCTGTAATTTTCATCTTAGGTACACTTCAACTATGACAGACAAAATGAGAAAGAAAATCCAGAAAATCACATTGTAGGATTTTTAATGAATTTATTTGCAAATTATGGTGGAAAATAAGTATTTGGTCACCTACAAACAAGCACGATTTCTGGCTCTCTCAGACCAAATCAAATCAAATCAAATGTATTTATATAGCCCTTCGTACATCAGCTGATATCTCAAAGTGCTGTACAGAAACCCAGCCTAAAACCCCAAACAGCAAGCAATGCAGGTGTAGAAGCACGGTGGCTAGGAAAAACTCCCTAGAAAGGCCAATACCTAGGAAGAAACCTAGAGAGGAACCAGGCTATGTGGGGTGGCCAGTCCTCTTCTGGCTGTGCCGGGTGGAGATTATAACAGAACATGGTCAAGATGTTCAATGTTCATAAATGACCAGCATGGTCGAATAATAATAAGGCAGAACAGTTGAAACTAGAGCAGCAGCACAGTCAGGTGGAAGTTGAAACTGGAGCAGCAGCATGGCCAGGTAGACTGGGGACAGCAAGGAGTCATCATGTCAGGTAGTCCTGGGGCATGGTCCTAGGGCTCAGGTCAGACCTGTAACTTCTTCCTTAAAAGGCTCCTCTGTCCTCCACTCGTTACCTGTATTAATGGCACCTGTTTGAACTTGTTATCAGTATAAAAGACACCTGTCCACAACCTCAAACAGTCACACTCCAAACTCCACTATGGCCAAGACCAAAGAGCTGTCAAAGGACACCAGAAACAAAATACTTATTTTCCACCATAATTTGCAAATAAATTCATAAAAATCCTACAATGTGATTTTCTGGATTTTTTCCCCTCATTTTATCTGTCATAGTTGAAGTGTACCTATGATGAAAATTACAGGCCTCTCTCATCTTTTTAAGTGGGAGAACTTGCACAATTGGTGGCTGACTAAATACTTTTTTGCCCCACTGTACCTGCTGGAGCGCGTGCTACGGGTGGGTGCTGCTATGGTGACCTGTCAGCTGAGATAATGGGTGGCTTTACCTAGCAAAGACTTATAGATGACCTGTAGCCATTGGGTTTCGCGACGAATATGAAGCGATGGCCAGCCAACGAGAGCATACAGTTTGCAGTGTTGGGTAGTATATGGGGCTTTGGTGACAAAACAGATGGCACTGTGATAGACTGCATCCACTTTGTTGAGTAGAGTGTTGGAGGCTATTTTGTAAATGACATCGCCGAAGTCAAGGATCGGCAGGATAGTCAGTTTTACAAGGGTATGTTTGGCAGCATGAGTGAAGGATGCTTTGTTGCGAAATAGGAAGCCGATTCTAGATTTAATTTTGGATTGGAGATGCTTAATGTGAGTCTGGAAGGAGAGTTTACAGTCAAACCAGACACCTAGGTATTTGTAGTTGTCCACATATTCTAAGTCAGAATCGTCCAGAGTAGTGATGCTGGACGGGCGGGCAGGTGCAGGCAGCGATCGGTTGAAGAGCATGCATTTAGTTTTACCTGCATTTAATAGCAGTTGGAGGCCACGGAAGGAGAGTTGTATGGCATTGAAGCTCATCTGGAGGTTCGTTAACACAGTGTCCAAAGAAGGGCCAGAGGTATACAGAATGGTGTCGTCTGCGTAGAGGTGGATCAGAGAATCACCAGCAGCAAGAGCAACATAATTGATATATACAGAGAAAAGAGTCGGCCCGAGAATTGAACCCTGTGGCACCCCCATAGAAACTTCTAGAGGTCCAGACAATAGACCCTCCAATTTGACACACTGAACTCTGTCTGAGAAGTAGTTGGTGAACCAGGCGAGGCAGTCATTTGAGAAACCAAGGCTGTTGAGACTATCGATAAGAACGTGGTGATTTACAGAGTTGAAAGCATTGGCCAGGTCAATAAATACAGCTGCACAGTATTGTCTCTTATCGATGGCGGTTATAATATCATTTAGGACCTTGAGCGTGGCTGAGGTGCACCCATGACCAGCTCTGAAACCAGATTGCATAGCGGAGAAGGTACGGTGAGATTCGAAACGGTCAGTGATCTGTTTGTTAATGTGGCTTTCGAAGACCTTAGAAAGGCAGAGTAGGATAGATATAGGTCTGTGGCAGTTTGGGTCCAGATTGTCTAGCCCTGCTGATTTGTAGGGGTCCAGATTTTTCAGTTCTTTCAGAACATCAGCTATCTGGATTTTGGGTGAAGGGGAAATGGGGAAGGCTTGGGCAAGTTGTTGTGGGGGGTGCAGGGGTGATGACCAGGGTAGGGGTGGCCAGGTGGAAAGCAAGGCCAGCTGTAGAAAAATGCTTATTGAAATTCAAAATTTTGTAGATTTATCGGGGTGCCAGTGTTTCCTAGCCTCAGTGCCTTGGGCAGCTGGGAGGAGGTGCTCTTATTCTCCATGGACTTTACAGTGTCCCAGAACGTTTTGGAGTTTTTGCTGCAGGATGCAAATTTCTGTTTGAAAAAGTTAGCCTTTGCTTTCCAAACTGCCTGTGTATATTGGTTCCTAACCTCCCTGAAAAGTTGCATATCGCGGGGGCTATTTGATGCTAATGCCATACGCCACAGGATGTTTTGTGCTGATCAGTGGCAGTCAGGTCTGGATTGAACCACGGGCTATATCTGTTTGCTTATTTAAGCTTGTGAGGAAAGCACTTCATATCTTTTGTGATATGAATACCAAATATGTCTACTTCACCGTCAGACCATTTTATAGGTAAACTGCAGGGTAATGTAAAAGTTGTATTTTTTAAAGATCCAATATGTAATATTGTACATCATAATTAGGTTTTAGTCCAGAGAGTCCAGAAAAGTTATCTAGATCTTCTATGAGACAATGCAGGGATCTAGCTTACGGACTTAATATAAAACTTGAGTGATCGGCATACATGCACACCTTTGTTTTTAAGCATTGGATTTCTAATCCTCTAATGTTGTCATTGGATCTGATTTTAATAGCTAGAATTTCGATGGCCATAACTAATAGATTTGGTGACAGCGGACACCCTTGTTTAACTCCTCTTGACAAATCAAAGCTCTCTAAGAAGTAGCCACTATTTACTATTTTACACCTGGGGTTGCTATACATTTCTTTTACCCATTTTTATAATAGAATATCTGTAATTTTGCACGCCCAATATTTCAGTTTTTGATTTGTTAAAAAAGTTTGAAATATCCAATAACTGTCGTTCCACTTCATGATTGTGTCCCACTTGTTGTTGATTCTTCACAAAAAATACAGTTTTATATCTTTATGTTTGAAGCCTGAAATGTGGCAAAAGGTCGCAAAGTTCAAGGGGGCCGAATACTTTCGCAAGGCACTGTAAGTCTATTGATTAACGTGGTAGACCTATGTGTATATCTCACTGAGGATGACATTTCAAATCCAGTCATGTAATTTCAATCTTCTCAAAGATATCAAGCAATCTCAGATTACGGAAAAACTTAAATAGATCTATCTGGACATCAAAGTCATGAATGTAAGTAGTAGGTACAAATGACAACCCCTTATTGAGTAAAGTAAGGTGGGCTGGTGTCAGGGTCTTACTTGATAAGTTGAAGACATTTAGCTCCTGTTGGACACTGGGCCTGTCCTGGATCTTAATTTGTAGGTATCGCAGTAGTGGATTTCTTCTTTCCCCGACGTGTGCGTCGAACCCTCTTACGTACTGGTCAGAGTTCCTCTGTCCAGTGTCTGTGTTATTTTGCCCATCTTAAGCTTTTCATTTTATTGGTCAGTCTGCGATAAGGCTTTTTCTTTGCAACTCTGCCTAGAAGGCCAGCATCCCGGAGTCGCCTCTTCACTGTTGAGACTGGTGTTTTGCGGGTACTATTTAATGAAGCTGGCAGTTGAGGACTTGTGAGGCGTCTGTTTCTCAAACTAGACACTCTAATGTACTTTTCCTCTTGCTCAGTTGTGCACCAGGGCCTCCCACTCCTCTTTCTATTCTGGTTAGGGCCAGTTTGCACTGTTCTGTGAAGGGAGAAGTACATAGCTGTCACGTCCTGACCATAGAGAGCCCTTATTTTCTATAGTAGAGTAGGTCAGGGTGTGACTGGGGGGTTTTCTAGTTATTATTTTCTATGTGGGGTTCTAGTTTAGTTTTTCTGTGTTGGTGTTTGGTATGATTCCCAATTAGAGGCAGCTGGCTAACGTTGTCTCTAATTGGGGATCATATTTAAGTAGCATTTTTTCCACCTGTGTTTTATGGAATACTGTTTTGAGTTAGTGCATGTTGCACCTCTGTAGTCACGGTTTGTTGTTTGTTTCGTTCTTTATTGTTTTGTGCATTTTCAAATAAATATTATGTGGAAACCATATCGCGCTGCAGTTTGGTCCGATGATTATTCCAGCGAACGTGACAATAGCGTTGTACGAGATCTTCAGTTTCTTGGCAATTTCTTGCATGGAATAGCCTTCATTTCTCAGAACAAGAATAGACTGACAAGTTTCAGAAGAAAGGTCTTTGTTTCTGGCCATTTTGAGCCTGTAATCGAACACACAAATGCTGATGCTCCAGATACTCAACTAGTCTAAAGAAGGCCAGTTTTATTGCTTCTTTAAACAGTTTTCACCTGTGCCTACATAATTGCAAAAGGGTTTTCTAATGATCTATTAGCGTTTTAAAATGATAAACTTGGATTAGCTAACACAATGTGCCATTGGAACACAGGAGTGATGGTTGCTGATAATGGGCCTCTGTACGCCTATGTAGATATTCCTTTAAAAATCAGCTGTTTCTAGCTACAATAGTAATTTACAACATTAACAATGTCTACACTGTATTTATGATCAATTTGATGTTATTCTAATCGACAAAAAATGTGCTTTCTTTAAAAAACAAGGAAGTTTCTAAGTGACCCCAAACTTTTGAACGGTAGTGTAAGTATATATATTATATAGACCTGTGGCATACAATATATTAGTATAGTCTATGCGTCTCATTACCTATTGATACACAGGTCACTTATACATACTATATAATATGTATATGTATATATGTGTTGTGTATTTAATGTATTGATGCAGTGCTCACCCCCTGCTAAAATAAAGGTTCAATAAAATAAGTAATAGTAAACTTGAGTTCTAACTGTTTAAAAAAAATCCTGTGGGTACCAACTTCAAAGACACCACATTCAAGTCCTCCATCCCCCACTCATTCAAATGTAGGAATTGGTTCCTCCAGTCTGACCACTCTGCTGTCTCTGGCTCCACACCCACCCCCACCCGGCCATCTAGAGGTGTGAAGGTTAGTACCTTTTATGTAGGGACGCTAATGATCCATCAAGTATGACCTAGTGGTTAGAGCTTTGGACTAGTAACCGAAAGGTTGAAAGATTGAATCCCCAAGCTGACAAGGTAAAACTGTCGTTCTGCCCCTGAACAAGGCAGTTAACCCACTGTTCCTAGGCTTTCATTGAAAATAAGAATTTGTTCTTAACTGACTTGCCTAGTTAAATAAAGGTCAAATAAAAAAATGACATTCCTGGGAGTGTGTATACTTAATTTTTTTTTATTACAATAGCATTTTTGTACACACACTGCTGCCCTCTTTTGGACAATATCTAAATTACACCCAGCTTCCTATGTCAATGTATGGCCTTTCTTTTGCGTTTCAAAGAAAATAATAGAAAATGTATGTTTTTATGTTTACTTTATATTTGACCAGATCTAATGTGTTATATTATGCAACATTAATTTTACATCTCCACAAACTTCAAAGTTTTTCCTTTCAAATAGCATCAAGAATATGCAAATCCTTGCTTCAGGTCCTGAGCTACAGGCAGTTAGATAATATGTCATTTATTGTTTTGTATGTCATTATAGGCGGAAATTGCGATGAAGGGTCTGATCCTTAAGAGGTTTTAACAGCTTCTACCCCTAAGCCAGAAGACTTTTGAACAGTTACTCAAATAGCTACCTGGACAATTTGCCTTGACACCCTTATTTTATTCTTATTTATTATCATTTTTTGCACTGACTGTCTTGCACAGGCCCAATATCCACTCACTGGACTCTAATCACACATACGAAACTGACACTCCAACAGACACACACACACACACACATACACACACACACGAACACACACATAAAATATATTGACGCCACACACACATACACACACATACATTCTCATTCCTCCACACTCATTCCTCCACACACTGCTGCTACTACCTACAGTACCAGTCAAAAGTTTGGACACACTTACTCATTCAAGGGTTTTTCTTTATTTCTACTATTTTAAACATTGTAAAATAATAGTGAACTCTTATTCACTACAAAAGTGATACCTCCTAGCCGTTGAGTTAGCAACAGCAGATGCAAACGAGGGTTAGGAAGAAACAGACAGAGTATCCCGTCTATTACACAACAACGTTACTACAACGTATCCAATTGACCACCAGAGACATTCTTCAAAGGACAAAGGACTCGGTTTGGCAACACGGCCTTCCAGCTCAGAGTAAATATTTATTGAATTTTCCTTTTCCAAATGGGCGGTAATTTAGAATGCATAAGATACTGTATTTACGATAGCACAGCTTTGCCCTTTGTTGCTCAGTCTTCCCGCTCTTTCACTCAAACCCAGCCCTTTTCTTTTGTGTAACCAGCTGTCATATCTGTTCCACCCGCTAGGGACGTTTTCCTTCATGACGTAATTTGTAATCAAGTTATGATTTATGTGTATGTGTAATTCTGTGTGATTAGTTAGGTATTTAGTAAATAAATAATTAAACCCAATTTTGTATTGCTGATTCAACTTGTTAGCCAGGGTTTGTGCAGATAACCAATAATTTACAACTTTCAGATGAGACTGAATTAAGATGACAATTAATATTGACTGCTAATGATGTAAAATATTACTAGGTCTTTAAGAGTACATTCGGAAGATAACAGCTCTATAAATATTATTTTGTGGTGCCCCGACTCTCTAGTTAATTACATTTACATGATTAGCTCAATCAGGTAATATTAATTACGGAGAAATTATTTTATAGCATGTCATATCACTTAATCCGGCATAGCCAGAGACACGACACCACCCTTTTCCTTGATGACAGCTTTGCACATGCTTGGCATTCTCTCAACCAGCTTCATCTGGAATGCTTTTCCAAAAGTCTTTAAGGAGTTCCCACATATGCTGAGCACTTGTTGGCTGCTTTTCCTTCCCTCTGCGGTCCAACTCCCAAACCATCCAGTTTGGAACCACACATTCGGAGGTCATCCATTCACCTACTCTGTGTCTCACAAAGACACGGCAGTTGGAACCAAATATCTCAAATTTGGACTCATGAGACCAAAGGACATATTTCCACTGGTCTAATGTCCATTGCTTGTCTTTCTTGACCCAAGCAAGTCTATTCTTATTATTGATGTCCTTTAGTAGTGGTTTCTTTGCAGCAATTCAACCATGAAGGCCTGATTCACGCAGTCTCCTTGAACCCTGTCTTTTACTTGAACCCTGTGAAGCATTTATTTGGACTGAAATCTGAGGTGCAGTTAACTCTGATGAACTTATCCTCTGCAGCAGAGGTAACGCTGGGTCTTCCTTTCCTGTGGCGGGCCTCATGAGAGCCAGTTTCATCATAGTGCTTGATGGTTTTTGCGACTGCACTTGAAGAAACTTTCAAAGTTGTTGACATTTTCCAGATTGACTGACATTCATGTCTTAAAGTAATAGTGACTGTTGTTTCTCTTTGCTTATTTGAGCTGTTCTTGCCATGATATGGACTTGGTCTTTTGCCAAGTATGGCTATCTTCTGTATACCATCCATACCTTTTCACAACACAACTGATTGGTGCAACCGCATTAAGAACGAACGAAATTCCACAAATGAACTTTTACCAACGCACACCTGTTAATTGAAATGTATTCCAGGTGACTACCTCATGAAGCTGGTTGAGAGAATGCCAAGAGTGTGCAAAGCTCTCATCAACACAAAGGGTGGCTACTTTGAAGAATCTCAAATATAAAATATATTTTGACTTGTTAAACACTTTTTTGGTTAATACAGGTGGAAATGGCGCCAGAGGGTAGGGCTGCCGTCTTATTGGCTCTTAACCAACCATGCTATTTAGTTAGTTTTTTCGCGTTGTTCGTAACTTGTTTTGTATATAAAGTTGCTGCTACCATCTCTTATGACCGTAAAGAGCTTCTGGACATCAGAACTGGAATTACTCACCTTAAATTGGATGAGGAATTCTTCTTCAATGAGTCGGACTCGAGGGATATACTACGGACACCCGACCAGGCCCAGATCCCCATGATTCGCTGGAAAAGGAAACGTAGGTTTCGGCGGAAAGAGATCGGGGATGCCTTGTGAGGATCAGGTGACGAGTGGCTAATCTGCCCTTGTCTTCCGTTCTGCTAGCTAACATTCAATCACTGTAAAATAAATGGGATGAACTGAAAGCACGTATATCCTACCACCGGGACATTAAAATTTTTAATATGTTATGTTTCACCGAGTCGTGGCTGAACAACTACATTGGTGGGTTATACACTCTATCGGCAGGACAGAACAGCAGCCTCTGGTAAGACACGGGGCAGAGGCCTATACATATTTGTAAACAATAGCTGGTGCACAATATCTAAGGAAGTGTCAGGGTTTTGCTCGCCTGTAGAAGAGTATCTCATAATAAGCTGTAGACCACACTATCTACCTAGAGAGTTTTTATCTGTATTTTTCGTAGCTGTCTACATACCACCGCAGACCGAAGCTGGCACTAAAACCTCACTCAATGAGCTATATTACGCCATAAGCAAACAGGAAAACGTTCATCCAGAGGCGACGCTCCTAGTGGCCGGGGACTTTAATGCAGGGATACTTAAATCAGTTAAATCTTACCTCATTTCTATCAGCATGTTAAATGTGCAACCAGAGGGAAAAAAATTCTAGACCACCTTTACTCCACACACAGAGACCCATACAAAGCTCTCCCTCACCCTCCATTTGGCAAATCGGACCATAACTCTATCCTCCTGATTACTGCTTACAAGCAAAAGTTAAAGCAGGAAGCACCAGTGACACAGTCTATAAAAAAGTGGTCAGATGATGCAGATGCTAAACTACAGGACTGTTTTGCTAGCACAGACTGGAACATGTTCTGGGATTCTTCCAATGGCATTGAGGAGTACACCACATCAGTCATTGGCTTTCTCAAAAAATGCATCAAGGACATCCTCCACACTGTGACTGTACGTACATTCTCCAACCAGAAGCCATGGATTACAGGCAACATTCGCACTGAGCTAAAGGGTAGAGCTGCCATTTTCAAGGAGCGGGACTCTAACCCGGAAGCTTGTAAGAAATCCCGCTATGCCCTCTGACAAACCATCAAACAGGCAAAGCGTCAATACAGGCCTAAGATCGAATCGTACTACACCGGCTCTGATTGTCATCGGATGTGGCAGGACTTGCAAACTATTACCGACTACAAAGGGAAGCACAGCTGCGAGCTGCCCAGTGACACAAGCCTGTACCAGACGAGCTAAATAATATCTATGCTCATTTCTAGGCAAGTAACACTTAAACACCCATGAGAGCATCAGCTGTTCCGGACGACTGTGTGATCACATTCTCCCCAGCCGATGTGAGTAAGACCTTTAACTTCTTGGATATAGGGGGCGCTCTTTTAATTTATGGATAAAAAAACGTGCCCGTTTTAAGCGCAATATTTTGTCACGAAAAGATGCTCGACTATGCATATAATTGGCAGCTTTGGAAAGAAAACACTCTAACGTTTCCAAAACTGCAAAGATATTATCTGTGAGTGCCACAAAACTCATGCTACAGGCGAAACCAAGATGAAACTTCAACCGGGAAATGGGCAGAATTTTTGAGGCTCTGTTTTCCATTGTCTCCTTATATGGCTGTGAATGCGCCGGAAATGAGCCTGCCCTTTCTATCGTTTCTCCAAGGTGTCTGCAGCATTGTGACGTATTTGTAGGCATATCATTGGAAGATTGGCCATAAGAGACTACATTTACCAGGGGTCCGCCCGGTGTCCTTTGTCTAAATTGGTGCGTAATCTACAAGTTGCACGCAGTCATCCAGTGATTGAGAGGAGAGAGGAGGCTTTCAACGAACAATATATCATGAAGAGATATGTGAAAAACACCTTGAGGATTGATTCTAAACAACGTTTACCATGTTTCAGTCGATATTATGGAGTTAATTTGGAAAAAAGTTAGGCGTTTTGATGACAGATTTTTCAGGATTTTTTGGTAGCCAAACGTGACGCACCAAACGGAGCGATTTCTCCTAAACAAATAATCTTTCAGGAAAAACTGAGCATTTGCTATCTAACTGAGAGTCTCCTCATTGAAAACATCTGAAGTTCTTCAAATGTAAATTATTTTATTTGAATGATTTTCTGGTTTTTGTGAAAATGTTGCATGCTGATGCTAACGCTAAATGCTATGCTAGCTGCGCTAGCTGTTACACAAATGCTTGTTTTGCTATGGTTGAGAAGCATATTTTGAAAATCTGAGATGACAGTGTTGTTAACAAAAGGCTAAGCTTGAGAGCTAGCATATTCATTTCATTTCATTTGCGATTTTCATGAATAGTTAACGTTGTGTTAGGCTAATGAGCTGCGGGGATAATTACACTCCTGGATACAGGTTTTTTTCATAGCTAAACCTGACGCACCAGACGGAGCGATTTCTCCTAAACAAATCATCATTTTTGTGGAAAAACTGAGCATTTGCTATCTAACTGAGAGTCTCCTCATTGAAAACATCTGAAGTTCTTCAAAGGTAAATTATTTTATTTGAATGATTTTCTGTTTTTTGTGAAAATGTTGCCTGCTGATGCTAACGCTAAATGCTATGCTAGCTGTGCTAGCTGTTACACAAATGCTTGTTTTGCTATGGTTGAGAAGCATATTTTGAAAATCTGAGATGACAGTGTTGTTAACAAAAGGCTAAGCTTGAGAGCTAGCATATTCATTTCATTTCATTTGCGATTTTCATGAATAGTTAACGTTGTGTTAGGCTAATGAGCTGCGGGGATAATTACACTCCTGGATACAGGTTTTTTTCATAGCTAAACGTGACGCACCAGACGGAGCGATTTCTCCTAAACAAATCATCATTTTTGTGGAAAAACTGAGCATTTGCTATCTAACTGAGAGTCTCCTCATTGAAAACATCTGAAGTTCTTCAAAGGTAAATTATTTTATTTGAATGATTTTCTGGTTTTTGTGAAAATGTTGCCTGCTGATGCTACCGCTAAATGCTATGCTAGCTGCGCTAGCTGTTACACAAATGCTTGTTTTGCTATGGTTGAGAAGCATATTTAGAAAATCTGAGATGACAGTGTTGTTAACAAAAGGCTAAGCTTGAGAGCTAGCATATTAATTTCATTTAATTTGAGATTTTCATGAATAGTTAACGTTGTGTTAGGCTAATGAGCTGCGGGGATAATTACACTCCTGGATACAGGTTTTTTTCATAGCTAAACGTGACGCACCAGACAGAGCGATTTCTCCTAAACAAATCATCATTTTTGTGGAAAAACTGAGCATTTGCTATCTAACTGAGAGTCTCCTCATTGAAAACATCTGAAGTTCTTCAAAGGTAAATTATTTTATTTGAATGACTTTCTGGTTTTTGTGAAAATGTTGCCTGCTGATGCTAACGCTAAATGCTATGCTAGCTGCACTAGCTGTTACACAAATGCTTGTTTTGCTATGGTTGAGAAGCATATTTTGAAAATCTGAGATGACAGTGTTGTTAACAAAAGGCTAAGCTTGAGAGCTAGCATATTAATTTCATTTCATTTGAGATTTTCATGAATAGTTAACGTTGTGTTATGGTAATGAGCTTGAGGCTGTATTCACGATCCCGGATCCGGGATGGCTCGACGCAAGAAGTTAAGCAGGTCAACATTCACAAGGCAGCTGGGCCCACTGGCAGGTGTCTTCACTGACATTTTCAACCTCTCCCTGTCTGAGTTTCTAATACTGACATGTTTCAAGCAGACCACCATAGTCCCTGTGCCCAAGAACACTAAGGTAACCTGCCTAAATGACTACAGACCCATAGCACTCACGTCTGTAGCCATGAAATGCTTTGAAAGGCCGGTCATGGCTCAAATCAACACCATTATCCCAGAAACTCTAGACCCACTTCAATTTGCATACCGCACCAACCGATCCACAGTCGATGCAATCTCTATTGCACTCCAGACTGCCCTTTCCCACCTGGACAAAAGGAACACCTATGTGAGAATGCTATTCATTGACTACAGCTTAGCGTTCAACAACATAGTGCCCTCAAAGCTCATCACTAAGCTAAGGACCCTGAGACTAAACACCTCCCTCTGCAACTAGGTCCTGGACTTCCTCATGGGCCAACCCCAGGTGGTGAGGGTAGGTAGCAACACATATGCCACGCTGATCCTCAACACTGGAGCTCCCCAGGGGTGCGTGCTCAATCCCCTCCTGTACTACCAGTTCATTCATGACTGCATGGCCAGGCACGACTCCAACACCATCATTAAGTTTGCAGACGACACAAAAACACGACACGACAAAGCCTATTCCCCCTCAGGAAACTAAAAAGATTTGGCATTTGTCCTGAGATCCTCAAAAGGTTCTACAGCTGCAACATCGAGAGCATGGTTGCATCACTGCCTGGTACAGCAATTTCTCGGCCTCTGACCGCAAGGCACTACAGAGGGTAGTGTGTACAGCCCGGTACATCACTGGGGCTAAGCTGCCTGCCATCCAGGACCTCTACACCAGGTGGTGTCAGAGGAAGGCCCTAAAAATTCTCAAAGACCCCAGCCACCCCAGTCATAGACTGTTCTCTCTGCTATCGCATGGCGAGTGCCAAGTCTAGGACAAAACGGCTTCTCAACCGTTTTTACCCACAAGCCATAAGACTCCTGAACAGGTAATGAAATGGCTACCCGGAATATTTGCATTGTGTGCCCCCCCAACTCCCCCAACCCCTCTTTTTACACTGCTGCTACTCTCCGGTGTCTGTGTGTAGCCTCGCTACTTTTATAGCCTCGCTACTCTTGATTTATTTATATACGATATGAATTTTCTCACATAAAAACTGTGGATGGAAACATGGTTTATAATGGCCTTTATGTAAAGAAATGCGGAACAGAAGTGTATGTTGTGTAATGCACCTTTATTACCACCTTTATTACCAGACAAATTTAGAACCCTAAAATTACAGGCAAACATGCAAATTGTAATTTAGAAAAGTGTCAACAAGTATACACCCAGTGCTGGAAAAACTACTAAATTTTCATGCGTGACTAAAAGTAAAGTTACCTTAATAGAAAATGACTCAAGTAAATGTGAAAGTCACCCAGTAAAATACTACTGAGTAAAAGTCAAAAATAATTTGGTTTTAAATATAGTTAAGTATCAAAAGTAAATGGAATTGCTAAAATATACTTAAATATCAAAACTTAAAGTAAAAGTATAAATCATTTTTGTAAATTTTACAGATAGCCAGGGGCACACTCCAGCAAGCAGACATGATTTACAAACAAAGCATTTGTGTTTAGTGACTCCGCCAGATCAGAGGAAGTAGGGATGACCAGGGATGTTCTCTTGATAAGTGTGTGAATTGGATCATTTTCCTGTCAAAGTGTAACGAGTTCTTTGGGTGTCAGGAAAAATGTTTGGAGTAAAAAGTACGTTATTTTCTTTAGGAAGGTAGTGAAGTAAAAGTTAGCAAATATTTAAATAGGTATGTAATGTACAGATACCCCAAAAGGTATTTTTACTTAGGTACTTTACTTATACCACTGTATAGAACTTGATATAAATTTTGGTTAGTTCAAAATGAAATACATGCAGTATACACATGGCGATGGTCAGTGTGGCCTAAAAGAACTGGGTCTCAAAAGCGATGACAATATAGAATAGAGGGGAGGGTGCAGGCAGAGATCTGGGACAAGGCTCCAGACAGTGAGTTGAACATTGTTCCTTTACGGGTGTTGAAACAGTTAAGTTGGTAACAAGCGCGGCAGTTGGAAAGGGTGGGCTCAGGAAATGGGAGGGTAATGGCCCGAGTAAGGAAAGACTTGTTCTCAGCTAGCTTGAATAGAAAATGGGCACTGATTCCAAGGAAACTGTCTGTGTTCCTGACTAATCATTTGGGCAGGCACTCTGTGATCCAGCCTCTCCCTCCAGAAGTGCTGTTCATCCGTCTGTCTGTCTGGACAGTACTGTGGAGCAGGGGCAGGAACAGCACAGGTCACAGAGGAGAGGAGTCCACTACTGTGTTGAGGAATATCTTTGGCAAGACTGTTGGGATGTGACGTAAATCATGAGGAAGAAGGGATCCCATTGCTTTGAGTTCCATATTAGCCTATGGTTTCTATCACAACCTCACATCTTGGCTGTCAACAATACTTTTTTACAATAAATAATACAGTTAGCCTAATGGAACACCATTTGCTACACGAACTCTACTGGATGTGACAGGCGCAGTATTAGTTAAGCAATAAACCACAACATGGTTAGTTGATGTGGTATCATTATAATCACCCTGCCACCATAACATCTAGGGTCACTACATCAAATTCAGATGAAATGACAAACACACTCCAACAAGCGTCTCATCTAACAACCAGCGGTTGGATGTTCTTTTGAGTTGATTAATATAAATGAGAGATTGAGAGGCTCAGTTAAAAATGCACTCTCAAACTTTTGTATTATTTCAGCCAGTTGTTTTGAAAGTGGTGCTCATGAGACAAAAGTGCTCCCCGTTTTTTGGGTACTATGCCATCCATTTCGCATGGTTACATCATGCAATTCGTATGATATGTAACAAATCCATTTTGTACTATTTGTTGACAATTCGTTGTGCTTAGGATCCTGGATTGCATCTTTAACCCTATAGGGTAAGGCACAAACTCACTATTTGTTCACGTTTCCCTGGACGAGCATTTATGCGGTCTCTTTCTGTCCCTGAGGAGGGTGGCAGAGTGGAAGGGCCCTGTAGCCTACCTCACAGTCAAGCCATGCGCTCACCAGCCCCCCTGTCCCCAATGTCTTGGATAATGACATTTACATTTGACATAATTTAGCAGACGCTCTTATCCTGAGCAACTTACAGTAGTGAGAGCATATACACTATATATACAAAAGTATGTGGACACCCCTTCAAATTTGTGGATTTGGCTATTTCAGCCACACCCATTGATGACAGGTGCATAAAATCGAGCACACAGCCATGCAATCTCCATAGACAAACATTGGCAGTAGAATGGCCTTACTGAAGAGTTCAGTGACATTTAACTTGGCACCGTTATAGGATGCCACCTTTCCAACAAGTCAGTTTGTCAAAGTTCTGCACTGCTAGAGCTGCCCCTGGTCAACTGTAAGTGTTATTGTGAAGTGGAAATGTCTAGGAGCAACAACAGCTCAGCGACGAAGTGGTAGGCCACACAAGCTCACAGAACGGGACCGCCTAGTGCTGAAACGCACTCGGCGGTCCTGTCTGTCCTCGGTTGCAACACTCACTAACGAGTTCCAAACTGCCTCTGGAAGCAACGTCAGCACAAGAACTGTTCGTCGGGAGCTTCATGAAATGCATTTCCATGGCCAAGCAGCCTCACACAAGCTTAAGATCAACATGCGCAATGCCAAGCATCAGCTGGAGTGGTGTAAGCTCGCCGCCATTAGACTCTGGAGCAGTGGAAGCGGGTTCTTTGGAGTGATGAATCACGCTTCACCATCTGACAGTCCGACTAATGAATCTAGGTTTGATGGATGCCAGGAAAAGGCTACCTGCCCCAATGCATAGTGCCAACTGTAAAGTTTGGTGGATGAGGAATAATAGTCTGGGGCTGTTTTTCATGGTTCGGCCTAGGGCCCTTAGTTCCAGTGAATGAGAATCTTAATGCTACAATGACATTCAAGACGATTCTGTGCTTCTAACTTTGTGGCAAAAGTTTGGGTTAGGCCCTTTCCTGTTTCAGCATGACCATACCCCGTGCACAAAGTGAGGTCCATAAGGAAATGGTTTGTTGAGATCAGTGTGAAAGAACTTGACTGACCTGCACAGAGCCCTGACCTCAACCCCCATTGAACACCTTTGGGATGAATTGAAACGCTGACTGCAGGCCTAATTGCCCAACATCAGTGCCCAACCTCATTAATTCCCTTATGGCGGAATGGAAGCAAGTCCCCGCAGCAATGTTCCAACATTTAATGGAAAGCCTTCCCAGAAGAATGGAGGCTGTTATAGCAGCAAAGGTGGACCAACTCCATGTTAATGTCCATGATTTTCAAATGAGATGTTCGAAGAGCAGGTGTCCACATACTTTTGGTCATGTAGTGTATTTTCATACTTTTTTGTGTTGGCCCCCCGTGGGAAAGGAATCTACAACCCTGGTGTTGCAACCTCCATGCTCTACCAACTGAGCCACGCGGGACTGTACTCATACATGAATTCAGTTAGTGTTTATAATGGTGATTACATGAGATCAGTTAGTGTTTATAATTAAGAGAGACAAATGTAACTTTCCAGTTTATTTACCCCTGCTGTATATCACTGTGACATGCGTGAGTATGATAAATGGATTCAGATTAGAGTCCATTTTTACACTGCTCTGAAGTGCTCTGCATTAGTGTCTCTCACTGTATTGTTGTCAGGCGAATTGTTCGACAGATTAATGATAATGACTTTGTACAGGACTTCCTGACTGAGTCAGTAAATATTGGCAAGAGTGCCTTATCCTCATACTCACAACTCAGCTCCAGCAGAAAGGGAAACTGGGGCAACATAACACTTTCACTGGTCTCTTTTTAATTATGAACGTTTTACTTTTGGAAATGGTGTTGTGTCTCTGGAACATTTAGAGTAGTATTCTA
Source organism: Oncorhynchus kisutch (assembly GCF_002021735.2). NCBI lineage: Eukaryota > Metazoa > Chordata > Actinopteri > Salmoniformes > Salmonidae > Oncorhynchus > Oncorhynchus kisutch. The sequence goes on along the minus strand of NC_034198.2, from coordinate 25,679,033 downwards.
TTTGTTTGACAAAATGTTTTTTATTCCGGTCAAATGTTTTTTGCCATGAAATGCACCTTCTCTCTGTTGCTACTATATCCTGAGTCGGCAAAGAGGTGAAAGTAAGAGCCATTTGTCTGTCTCAGAGGACGTTTTCTCAGTGTCACTCCTTCATCCCAGGTCATCTAAGGGCTCCAACGGTAGCCTAGGTCAGAGCTCCTTGGAAATTCACATACCATCACAGAAAAGGAAGTTTCTCTTCAATGTGTCAAAATCCAACTAGGAGATGCCATTAGCTGAGAACTATCTAATGTCATTGGTATATTCGTATCAGCACTGTTGTCTAGGTTGTCTGTTGATAAAAGTCACATGTTTACATTATTTACTTGCAGAGCTGCAGATCACTTTATGATACTACATGATTTGTAGATAGACCCATAATGACATTTCACCATAAATACAATTTTTATGATCTACATTAACATTATCAATACATCTAAATTGTGGGAAAGCAAACAAGAAAGGATCCATGCAGAATTCATTGCTGACAAAATACTTCTTACACCGTGACCAAACTCAGGGACATTGCTACATATGACCTCCGTCCTGACTCCTATGGGTCGGCAAGCCCAAGCCAATTATTGTTTGTTGTTCAAAAGGATGACCAATATACAATATTTACAATGGTCCAAAACTAAAGAAGTTAACAAAAACAAAATAAAGACTGGCAGGCCTAGATGCTCTATGGCTACCTCTCGCTCAAGGATTGACGAATCTGAAAGAATGGCGCCGGCGGAGATGGCTGCCGTTTTAAGGCCTCCGAACCAAATGTGCTATTTTGTTAGTTTTTTCACGTTGTTTGTAACTTATTTTGTACTTGATGTTTCTGCCACTGTCTCTTATGACCAAAAAGAGCTTCTGGATATCAGAACAGCGATTTCTCACCTTGAACTGGACAAAGATTTTTTTTCTTTAACAAGTCGGACGCAAAAGGATTGACTCCAGACACCCGACCAGGCCCAAATCCCTGTCATTCACATAAAGAGAAGATGCTGATACAGGGGACGCAGTTCTGGGTGCCTTGTGAGAATTCGTCAGCGACTGGGTAATCCGCCTCTACCATCCGTCCAATTGGCCAACGTGCAATCATTGGAGAATAAGCTAGATGACCGCTGTTCAAAACTATCCTACCAACAGGACATTAAAAACTGTCATATCTTATGTTTCTGAACGACGACATGGATAATATACAGTTGGCTGGTTTTTCCTGTCGGCAAGACAGGACAGCTGCCTCCGGTAAAGACAAGGGGTGGCGGTCTGTGTCTATTTGTCAATAACAGCTGGTGCGCGGAATCAAATATTAAGGAAGTCTTGAGGTTTTGCTCCCCTGAGGTAGAGTACCACATGATAAGCTGTCGACCACAATATTTACCAAGAGTTTTCATCTATATTTTTCGTAGCTGTCTATTTGGGCTCCTGAGTGACGCAGCTGTCTAAGGCACTGCATCTCAGTGCTAGAGGTGTCACTACAGACCCTGGCTCGATTCCAGGCTGTATCACAACCGGCCGTGATTGGGAGTCCATGTGACAAATCAAATTTGATTTGCTGAATTGCCCACATTCGGAAAATATTCAGACCCATTGACTTTTTCCACATTTGTTACGTTACAGCCTTATTTTAAAATGTATTCAATATTTTTTTCCCTCATCAGCCTACACACAATACCCCATAATGACGAAGCGAAAAACAGGTTTCTAGAAAGTTTTGATAATTTATACAAATAAATAAAAACAGAAATACCTTATTTAGAAAAGTATTCAGACCCTTTGTGCTAGGACACTCAGAATTGAGCTCAGGTGCATCCTGTTGACTTTTATCATCCTTGAGATGTTTCTACAACTTGATTGAAGTCCACCTGTGGTAAATTCAATTGATTGGACATGATTTGGAAAGGTACACACCTGTCTCTATAAGGTCCCACAGTTGACATTGCACGTCAGAGCAAAAACCAAGCCTTGAGGTTGAAGGAATTATCCGTTGAGCTCCGAGACAGGATTGTGTCGAGGCACAGATCAGGGGAAGGGTACCAAAAAATTCTGCAGCGGTGAAGGTTCCCAAGAACACAGTGACATCCATAAATCTTAAATAGAAGAAGTTTGGAACCACCAAGACTGTCGCTAGAGCTGGCCACTGGGAAAGATTGGGAGGTAGTCAGGATCGAGGGAAAGATGAACGGCGCAAAGTACAGAGAGATTCCTGATGAAAATCTGCTCCAGAGCGCTCAGGACCTCAGACTGGGGGCGAAGATTCACCTTCCAACAGGACAATGACCCAAAGCACACAGCCAAGAAAACGCAGGAGTGGCTTCGGGACAAGTTTCTGAATGTCCTTGAGTGGCCCAGCCAGAGCCCGGACTTGAACCCGATCGAACATCTCTGGAGAGACCTGAAAATTGCTGTGCAGCGACGCTCCCCATCCAACCTGACAGAGCTTGAGAGGATCTGCAGAGAATAATGGAAGAAACTCCCCAAATACAGGTGTGCCAAGCTTGTAGCATCATACCCAAGAAGACTCGAGGCTGTAATCGCAGCCAAAGGGGATTTTTTGTTTTATTTTATTTAACCTTTATTTAACTAGGCAAGTCAGTTAAGAAAAAAAAGTTATTTATAATGACGGCCTACCAAAAGGCAAAAGGCCTCCTGTGGCGACGGGGGCTGGGATTAAACATTTAAAAAATATATATATGTAGGACATAACATACATCACGCCAAGAGAGACACCATAACACTACATAAAGAAAGACCTAGGACAGCAACATAGCATGGCAGTAACACATGACAACATAGCATGGTAGCAACACAACTTGACAACAACATGATAGCAACACAACATGGCAGCAGCACAACATGGTAGCAGCACAAAATATGGTACAAACATTATTGGGCACAGACAACAGCACAAAGGGCAAGAAGGTAGAGACAACAATGCATCATGCGAAGCAGCCACAATTGTCAGTAAGAGTGTCCATGATTGAGTCTTTGAATGAAGAGATGTCCAGTTTGAGTGTGTTTCGCTAGCTGCGGCGAACTGAAAAGAGTAGCGACCCAGGGATGTGTGTGCTTTGGGGACCAGTTTACAGAGGAGTATAAAGTGAAGTGATGTGATGTGTCCTATATGTAGCATTGGTGGAAAATCTGATGACCGAATGGTAAAGAACATCTTGCCGCTCGAGAGCACCCTTACCTGCCGATCTATAAATTACATCTCCGTAATCTAGCATGGGTAGGATGGACATCTGAATTAGGGTTAGTTTGGCAGCTGGGTTGAAAGAGGAGTGATTATGATAGAGGAAACCAAGTCTAGATTTAACTTTAGCCTGCAGCTTTGATATGTGCTGAGAGAAGGATAGTGTGCCGTCTAGCCATACTCCCAAGTACTTGTATGAGTTGACTACATCAATACTCAGACATTCACCTCCAGATGGTTCGCACACTAACTGAAAACCGCCGGGCTATTTCGGGAGGCTTCAACAAAGTACTAAGTAAAGAGTCTGAATACTTATGTAAATGTGATATTTCAGTTTTGTATTTTTTATACATTTGCAAAAATTTGAATGGCTTCCATTGTTTTATAGCCCCACATTGTCTTCAGTTAATCAACATCGTTAGCATTCGGCAGCACAGATGCTCGTTGATGCACGCAAGCAGTGTGGATGAAATGATTGAATCACATGAATGTGCAACGTGGCCGGTCTAGTCAGGGTGTTAGGAAAAACACTTGCACATCTGAGTAAGTGTAACGGCATTCTTCCTCCTCTTCTGAGGAGGAGTAGCGAGAAGGATCGGAGGACCAATGCGCAGTGTGGTAAGTGTCCATAACGTTTATTATAAGATATAAACTGAACACTATGAAATATAAAACAATAAACGTGAACATGAACAAAAACCGAAACAGTACCGTGTGGCAACAAACACTCACACGGAAACAAACACCCACAACTCAAAAGTGAAACCCAGGCTACCTAAGTATGATTCTCAATCAGAGACAACTAACGACACCTGCCTCTGATTGAGAACCATACTAGGCCGAAACAGAAACCAAACATAGAAAAACAAACATAGACTGCCCACCCCAACTCACGCCCTGACCATACTAAATAAAGACAACACAAAGGAAATAAAGGTCAGAACGTGACAGTAAGCTTGTTTCAGCTGCATTGGAATAATTTCTTTAAAGAATAGAAAAACTCGCACTTTTCAGTAACATTTACATATCGTCAGGACAGAATACTGACTGTTTTGGAAACAGTCCTGTCCCTAGTGGGATTTCGGATTAAACTACCCGATTGATAATCTGCTGCTCCATATGTGGACAGACAATTTCTCTGCTTTTCTCACCTGTTTTTGGAAATGCCAAATGAAACCAATGGGCATAAACATGATGTAATGTCAACCAGCAGCAATCAATCAATGTTGGAGTTAAAAAGTAAATACTCTCTACTTTGTTTCAGGTATAATCAGATGGTTTACTGCTGTAGCACTGTTTACACTAGCATCTCTATTTCCCTTTCCTTGTTCAGCAGATAGAGGGCGGATACTAGCAAGGGCTTCCTCTTGGTCCCTATGCACTTCCTCAGTAAATCTCTTGCCCAGACCTCATCTGTGTGAAAAATATCTCAAGCATTCCTCTGGAACACACATGCACACACACAAAGACACACACACACACACACACACACACATACACACAAACTGTTCTTGCCCAATTAGCTTTAACCAGAGCGAATAATGTTTCTAAGTTTGTCAAAGTGATCATTTTGTATTTAGCTCTGTTTTACCCCTCCTCTGCTCCCCACCAAAGGGATGATGACAATGCTGCAAGCCAAGTGGAATGAGACACAAAATCGATGTCGCCCGCTGCTACGCGAGCCGGCGTGCGCATGGGGCGAGAGGACGACATGTGACGCTTTCTGAATGGGCGCCTTTGCCAGGCCAGTGGCGACCGTAGGATGGAAATGTGAGTCCAAGTGACTAGTGTTATTGATTCCAGTCAACAAATGAGTTCATGTAATCCGTCTGCCTTTGTTCCGTTTACTTGGCGGAGCACTCTCATTAGTCCCCAGTGCACGGTGAACTTGTCAGCAGGTCTGCTCTCCTGCCCACTGACCTCTGACTCGGGCTCATTCTTGGACAAATGAAATCTCACAAATGACAAATCCGGGCATGCGGTAAACCCTGTGCAGCAGCACATTTGCTTTTAACACTGGCGCCCCATTAGGCAGGCCAGGCAGAAAGCCCCATTCAGTGGCTAACTGGGCCGGCCCAAAACGGTTTTAACGTTCATCCCACTTGACAGCTAGCAGCGGGCTTCTCTGAAAGAAATGCCAACATTTGGGGAACGTGGCTGCTTTATTTGCTCTGACACGATAACTTGGGAAGGGAAAGTGTGTTCTGTGTTTGTTTTAGGGTCTCGTGTTGACTGTCATTGCAGAGAGTTTGATTTAGTTTGATTATACTGGAGTAGATGACAGGCAGAGAGGTTGTCCCCCTCCATGTGGACAAGGGAGAAGCTATTGAAGAGATTGGTACCCTAACCAAATGGTTCTCTGTCCAGTCAGAAGGCACAGTTTGTTCCCAAGTTTCCCTCGTACTGAGGGGCAATGAGTTTCTTTGTGGTTAAGGTTCAAATACAGAATACGGAAAGGACATGGAAAAGAAACAACTCTATGACAATGCTGTTATTGTGCAACTTTCCGGTCAAATTGTTATCGTATCAGTTATTACAACGACATAACTACAGTTGCATTCCTCATTGCCTATGTCTATGACAGGTTCATAACTGTCTGCAAAACTTTGGCGCTCAATTGATGGACAATCAAAGGGAACAAAATAACCATTTTAATGCAGTTTTTTTTTAACAGTTATTAGACCAATTAACATGTACAACGTGTTAATCTCCTAATCCACGTCTGAATCTATCACTTGTTTTTGCTCTATTCAGGGGACTCCTGGGAGGAAGCAGGCACAGTTTCCTGCTGCAATAACTCTGGTAGCCTGCGATCCCCCCTCGGCCAACACATTCTTAATCAGCAACTCTCTGTTATCCTACCAGCAGAGGAAGCATCGTTGTTTGCCTTGAAGGCTTGCTCTACCTCCCTGGTCTGGGAGGAACACTCTAGTTTGAACCATATTGTAGTTTCCAATAGGGGTTGCATAGATACAAATGAATTTTCCAAAACTGATACCCAGTCTCTTTAGTACTTCAATGTGAAAAGGAGCACAAATATTTTCTTTAAATTCAAAAGATGAATTAACTTTGGACCTTGACAGGAAAACATCTCATCTATGTAAATGTTATTTCAAAAAGTGTAATTATCCTTTGGCAAAAGTGTATTTAGGCTTGTTCAGTACACATCAAGCTGATCATCATGCTCAACCACACACTTTACGGTACTGTGTCAATAGAGAAAGGCAGGGATGAAACCAAGGTCAATCACACTTGTTACCGTGTGACTAATACTTCAAGTTTTATTGGTCAGATAGACAGGATACACATGGTGTATACTGTCCAACGAAATGCTTACTTGAAGGGTTCTTCTGGACAATTCAACAACAATAAGAAATAATAAAAGATAAGATTACGAACAAAAAGTAAATGACTCAGTAGAATAGAATAAACATTTTAGTGTGTGTGGAATATTCATTTGACATGTACATAACAACATAGCTAATTCACCCACATTTTCTCAGTGATCTGTCTCATTTTGATTAGTGTGGTTCAGGGTGTAACGGCCGTTGTTGGTGGAAGAAGGTGAGGACCAAAGCGCAGAGTGGTATGTGTTCATGTTGTTAATATTTAATGAATCAAACTTAACACTGAAATACAAAACAACAAAGTGAAGGAACGAAACCGAAACAGTTCTGTCTGGTGCAGAATACAAACACTCAACAGAAAATAATCACCCACAACTCAAGGGTGAAAACAGGCTACCTAAGTATGGTTCTCAATCAGGGACAACGATTGACAACTACCTCTGATTGAGAACCATACCAGGCCAAACACAGAAATCCCAAATCATAGAAAAAAGAACGTAGACTGCCCACCCCAACTCACGCCCTGACCATATGAAAACAAAGACAAAACAAAGGAACTAAGGTCAGAATGTGACACAGGGTGTGTTTTGCCATTTGTCCATGCCTTTAGGACTTGCTTTGCTCTCTGATTAGACTTTCTGATGTTCGTGTTCATTCATAGAGACTGGGGTCAATTCAGCTCACTCTTTAGATCCCTTCAGAAGTTTCTCCTTTCAAAGAATGAGACTAATCACAAACTAAATTCAATTCTGTGTTCAAGTAAACTGTTTGCTGTAAATGACCAAAATAACAATTCTTATTGTTATGGTTATGCTAAGCACAATGAAGAAGAAAAAACGCTGGGACACAATGGGGCATATCTCATTGTTTTAATCAGTTTGATTGTGTCCTGTCTGAGTTTTGTTTTTATAATGAAGTCTATAAGGGGCGATGGTGGGGGGCTATGGTTTCCCCCCCTTTTCTCTCTCTCTCTTGCTCTCTCTCCCTCAGCCTCCTCTTTTCCTCTATTCATATTCAGATGAAAGCAGGCCTTTTCTGTCTGGTTATTTACATACTCTGGAGAGAAGTGTGGGACAAGCCAGCCAGGGCCTGGCAAGTCTGCTGGAGAAGAGGGATGAGAAAATGCCAGCACATGCCGGCAGTTACCAGGGCAGGGACGAAGCAATGCTGCTCAGCCCATTAATGGGTGTTGCTCACCATCTGTCTGTCGGAGTGGCGAGGCGAGGCGTACGTGTCAACTCCCAGCCGCATGGCATCACAGGCAGACTGGAGCCAGAGTGAGGTCCCCAGAGTTCCACTGGCTAGAGCAGTCCGACACAGACACAAGAGGAGAGGGACAATGCACTCGGGGGATGGGTGGGTGAGATAGGGGCTGTTCGGCACTGATGTATATGGATTCATCCATCCCCCGCCATGACTTTGCATATTCACACTGCGTCTTGTGTCATCTCCACCATGATAGCTGATGTGTGGTGAGCGTTCTGGCACAAAATGGTTGCCGTGCATCACCCAAGTGGGTGCTACACATTGTTACTGGAAAAGGTGAGTTTCCCCCCTTACTATGTAAAGCGCTTTGGGCACCTACTGTAGGTGGAAAGGAACTATAATATAATTATTATAATTAACATTGTTATTATTATTGTCATTAGTCTGAATGTGAGACCGACTTTCTCTAGGTTTTGTGTCAGCAGTGGAGGCTCACAGATACAGTTTCAGTGTTAGGGATGACAGCAGTGCATTACAGCTATAGAGGCCCAGTGATGAATGTGCTTTAGAGGCATACGAGAAGTCAGAGGGGTGTGTGAGGTGGCATCAAGTCAAAGCACCTGTTACATCTCTATGCCCACTGCTACCCTACTAATTCTGGGGCAGAAAATTGAAGAACAACATTGGATAACGCTCCTCTGGAAATGGATGAGTTATTTACTTTAACACATATTTGATTTATTTCCATTACTTCAGTACTACTTCAAATGACATAATTTACTCCTCTCCCTCAATTGTTTTTTTTTCTCACAATTGTAACTATCCATACTTATTAATAAAAATCAACAACAGAAACGATGAGTCACATCTAACATGTCTAGTCACAATAATCCCAGTGAGATGCCTCCTCATTGTTAATCTAGTGAACAGCACACATCGGTCCCATCTCTTGTTTCCCCCAAGTAATTGGCCTTAAGCTAAAGGCCAACGGAAAAACATGGGATACTTTCCCCTTTGTTCTCAACCGAAGGGATTTTCATTCATTGTGAGTTGATTGTGGCCTAACCTCAACTTTCCTACCCATCTGCCATTTGAAATGATTATCATCTCAAGAGAGCAGAGCATTCAGTGTTTGTGGTCATTAATCAGGCGTCAGTCCACAGGTCCATTCCCACACACCCCACACTGAACACTGTCTCCAAGGGGCACGCCCCACTCTCGCTTCAATGGAGAAGACCTGGCAACCCGGCGCTTTCCAAGCACGAGAGTCGAGGTGCTGTGCATTTATATACACGTTATATATTTGCTCAAATGTGACAGGGGCACACTATTTATTGAAGTGTTCTGGCTTTTTTATGGAACTGTGTCGATTATGGTGCCTGGGATCAAGGTCATGTGTCCTGTGACCTCCATAGGTCAGGGAGAGGCCCTCAGAAAAGACTCATATTCAGAGGATCCACACAAACAAGCACAGCCAGCTGCTCTGTGTGACTTTCTGTGGCCTGACGTAGCCATGTTGACCAGAACCCACATGGGCCACAAGGACAGGCAAACACAAAACAGAGGAAAGAAGAAGAAAACACCATTGATTATTGATTGGGAACAACAGCAGCAACTCACAAAATAAGTGCAACTAAGAGTCATTGACACTATTTGTAATCAACTCCCAGCTATATAATTGCTACTCATTGTGGCTTCTCTGTGATACAGGGTTGATCATTCTGATTCTGATTACACATAGACATTTTCGGCAAGTCTATGAGTTAGCAAAGCAAAGACACCAAGCAGGGACTGGATCACAAGTGATTTCAAAGTCTGGGTTTAGGTTTTATAAACAAAATATATGCCTTTTAGAGGATGCTTTATTCAAAATGAGTTTGTTAGATAAAACCCATTATGATCCATTTATTTTACTCACAGCTTATAAAACACAATCTTTGTTAATTTACTTTTTTAAAAAAAATCTATTTCATTATAATGTTATATGGATATGAGAACCATTTCACTGAACATTTGACAAATATAAATGACTGACGTGTCTTCCTGGTCTGAAAGATGCATGTTATTGACTTTACCCAGAATTTATTGACATCTTTATTATTTTTGGCATGATTTTAAAAAAGAAGAAGAAGAAGAAGAAGTTGTTGAATAAAATAAAAATAATCACAAATCAATCGTATCTTGATCTCATCACATTCTCCTACTCTCCACCAAAACAGAGACATCCACTACTATTTGTGTGCACTCCCATTCTTGAGCTCTTCAGCTTGGCTAGTGCGCAGGGCTGAATACTTGCAAGGAGGCATCTGTTGCTTATAGTTCTGACAACATCTGCTGCCATTGCTCCCCTTTCCCAGCATGCTGTTGGATATGGTTTCTCCCAAAGGTGGCCTTTGTATGCACCATTGTGAATTCAATCATTGTCTGCCGCAGGCGGTTCCCACGAATCATGCAAAGGAAGTTATTGCCATGATTAAAAACCTGTTGTCATTGCCTCTGCGCAGTGATCGTCACTTTTACTATGAGGGCATGAAAAAAATACACTTTTGAAAAGATGAGCTTAATGACATCGGTAATCAGGGAGGAACTGCTGAAATTTATACTGAACTGGAAAATTAATGAGCACAGAAAAATGTTAAAGAAAATAAAGTGAACCTATAAAAATGTGTCTTTTTCACACACGCTTGCTTTGATAACTTAGAAGTAACTATCTGTCCAATGTGGTCAGTTAAAAGATTTGTAAAAATCTGGGTTTGGGGTTTGAGTTGGTAGATTCCCTGTCTCCTGGGGTGTATCTGTCAGCTGGTACGATTTCCAAGAGCCCCTTCTGGGAGCACAAGGGATTCAAAGAAGCTTGGTCCCTAGGGACCGACTTTTAACTCCTGACAATGTCCACAGTGTCACAACATAATAGCCCACCATGGGGTTGGTGGGGAAGACACAGCAGATGTTAATGATAAACTTTGCTCACTGTCCTCCTCCTCAGGATGACTGCCATTGGTCTGTTTCACTCGCAGCCTGCTAAGCTGCAGACAACATAAAAGACTTGCATGATATTTCTGCCACACCACAAAAGAGGCTTGCTTTTGCCACACTTAAGGATAACATTTGGCACCTAAGCGAGTGTTTGCTCTTCAGACAAGCTGTGCGTTTATAAAACAAAATGTGTTTGTGACCGCAGAAAATATTCAGAATTATACTGTCTTACCGTTTCTGACGTACACTACCATTCAAAAGTTTGGGGTCATTCATTGAGAAATGTCCTTGTTTTTTAAAATAAAAGCACATTTATTGTCCATTAAAATAACATCAAATTTATCAGAAATACAGTGTAGACATTGTTAACATTGTAATTGATTATTGTAGCTGGAAATGGCTCATTTTTTTATGGAATATCTACATAGGCGTACAGAGGCCAATTATCAGCAACCATCACTCCTGTGTTCCAATGGCACGTTGTGTTAGCTAATCCAAGTTTATCATTTTAAAATGCTAATTAATTATTAGAAAACCCAATTATGTTAGCACAGCTGAAAACTGTTGTTCTGATTAAAGAAGCAACAAAACTGGCCTTATTTAGACTAGTTGAGTATCTGGAGCATCAGCGTTTGTGGGTTCGATTACAGGCTCAAAATCGGCAGAAACAAAGACCTTTCTTCTGAAACGCATCAGTCTATTCTTGTTCTGAGAAGTTAAGACTATTCCATGCAAGAAATTGCCAAGAAACTGAAGATCTCGTACAAAGCTTTGTACTACTCTCTTCACTGAAAAGCGCAAACTGGCTCTTACCAGAATAGAAAGAGGAGTGGGAAGACCTGGTGCACAACTGAGCAAGAGAACAAGTACATTAGAGTGTCTAGTTTGAGAAACAGATGCCTCACAAGTCCTCAAATGGCAGCTTCATTAAATAGTACCCGCAAAACACCAGTCTCAACGCCAACAGTGAAGAGGCAACTCCGGGATGCTGGCCTTCTTGGCAGAGTTGCAAAGAAAAATACTTATCTCAGACTGGCCAATAAAAATAAATGATTAAGATGGGCAAAAGAACACAGACACTGGACAGAGAAACTCTGCCTAGAAGGCCAGCATCCCGGAGTTGTTGGAAAAATTACTTGTGTCATGCACAAAGTACATGTCCTAACTGACTTGCCAAAGTTATAGTTTGTTAACAAGATATTTGTGGAGTGGTTGAAAAACAAGTTTTAATGACTCCAACCTATGTGTATGTAAACTTCCGACTTCAACTGTACATGTAAATAATGTCAACTGCTGGTCTGTTGATTATCAATAAAGTAATTGAGTCGCTCGTTTGCATTGTTTTTGTGCATGAGTCCATCTTGCACTCAGAAAATATTAACTCAGTTTACTTTGTGCATTCAGGACAATTTTATGTATTGATATTGGCTGGATTTTCAGGCATACCAAGATGCTGGCATTTCACAGTTCATCCAAGTTCAAGTAGATTCTCAAACATGTTCAATCAAATTAAATTATTTTAATAAGCTCTTCTCAATACATTTCTATCTCCACTCTCAAGCTTGTTTACTACCTTTGCCCGAATTACTCGGCCATATTTGCCTGACATGTTGACACAGTCTCTGTTTGGACAGATGAGGAGCTAGGCCTGACTTCTTGTCTGTTTTCCATAACTAAGGGGATGTGGAACCCTTGGATTCCTGCAGAGGCTTTCAGGAGGACCAACACTCTCCGAAAGGGTGCTGGCCGTCCCCGGACAGTAAAAGTGTCAGCTACAACATGCGTAGAGAAAACAAAGAGAGACTGTTATGCTCTCTGGATCACTGAGTTTTGTATCAGAGGGCCCTGTCCCTGTCCCTTAATGATCATTGGAAAGCTCTGTCCCATAATGACCATACCCACTATGGCACCAAAGGGCCAGAGTGGGTATGGGCATTATGCTACATGTGGAATTTTACTTTACTCCACCTACGTGGCACTAATGGAATGGAGGCATGCCTCTCCTGTCTTGAAATGTCATCAATGTTGGTTCATGCCAATGGAAAGATGAACAGACCAGGTTGTAAATATTTTGAGTTTACCACATTTGTTAGGCTGAGGCAAGAATTTCTTCTCTATTTGTACCTTTATTTATTTGATCTAATTCACTAGCTTTGGGTTTATTTTGTCAAATTGATCCATTTTTCTACATTTACATTAAACATTTGTATTGCTGTGATTAGGAGGACATATCAGCCGGTCCATTATCAACTACGTCCTCACTTCAAGCAGTGGTCCTCTTCATTCCTTTGCATAATATCTTCTTCATTTTGCATAGTAACTTTATCTACAAATGTCTTCAGTTTAGTCGCCGGTCTATAGTGAATGGAGCATGGAGTGGGCTGTTTAAAGTGTGCGGTGTGGGGACTGGTCGAGAGTGTTGTGTAAACAGTATTCCCCTTTGTGGGGATTTGTGTGATGACAAACTAGCTTTTACACCCACCGCTTCCCTTTGTGTCCTTTCCATTGTCCTGCATGAAACAGTTTTGTTTCCCAAGACTTCCCTGGCACAACCCTAAATCCTATCCTTAGCTCGTCGAATGAGATCTGAGGCTCCAGGTTGCAGTGGTTCTAAAGGGGGGTGGCTCCACATTGTGGGGAGTGACAGGTGACCACTATACAGGAACAAAGGATGGCTCATTGTCGGACCAGGATCCCCTTTCTTCTACCCATGTTCCCCTCTCTCCACAATCTGTCAAAATTGTACTTGCCATTGAGGGGCTTGGCAGCAGAAAACAGCTTTATATTGACTAATCCATGCAGAAGTAAGAGTGCGCATAGAGACTCGTCCAAAGGGGGTCCACGACACCAGCATCTCTCCTTTTTACTTGAAAAAGAATAAAAAGAAATACGGATGAAGAAAAAGGAGGATATCTGTGACCAGATTAATAAGATCATGGGAAAGTAACACTTAAACAAGTCATTGACTGTACTAACCAGAACACTAACTGCTCTCTTGTCATGGTAATATAGATTAGGCCCAAACTAATTCTGCCTTCACAGAGGTCCTAGTGTGGATTTAAGAAATAACCTACAGATAACAAAGCCAGCTTGTAAGCCATAGCCTGAAACAATTGGGTACATTTAAGTAAAAGTTTAAATGTTGCAACACCACCATTGGGCATCTCTTGGATGTACAGTACATTACACAGTGACAGAAAGTTCTGAAAAGGATCCTGCGGGTATATTGTGTGAGTTGATTACTCGATAGTGTCACATCCAATCAACACCATTGACAAAAGACATCTACTTCAAATATCATTCTTGTAAATCTGAAGAATGCATCTGAAGAATGGCGCCAAATCTTTCAGGAACCGTTGAAAGTTCAGTGTTCTCAGGGGGATCTCAGTCCTGTTGGGCGGTGGGAAGATGTTTAGGAGCTAGAGCTTATGTGCATCTTTTCAAAAGAAAAGAATGCCCACACAAACATTTGGCATCCCACCAGATTCCAAACATATAGTTGGATCAACCCGCTCCCCCTCACCCCCAGTGGATGAATAGAAGCCGCAAATCCTAAGGATGAATCCAGCACTAATAGCTGAAAAGCAGACAGTTGCCCTGCGTGATTCCATCATAACCA